>NC_091754.1:59896025-60076025 GCF_043380555.1 Nothobranchius furzeri
GGAGTTTATGTACTGATGTGATTAGGGATGGGTACCTTTGACATTTGAATCGATTCGGTACTAATTCCCGGTACCTAGGAATCGATACCGGTACTTAACGGTACCAGTTTTAGATACTTTTGAGTGTTTATTATTTTAGTCTCGTTTATAATAAAATATATTTTTTTCTCAATTTATAACCATATTTGATAAATATCACGATAAATAACATACAACTGTTTGTATTTTAACATCGTCCTTGTAGTTTTATGAGCTGATAATTAAACTGAAGCCAACATCTTTACTGTGAACTAAATTTACTGTGTATCTTCATTCCTTTTACCGTCCTTTTTCATTTGATTTTTCCTACTGGGAAGTTAGAATTTCCGAGGAGAAACTGAACGCACCATTAGCTGATAACAATGGTGGCAATGGAAGCTCATTTATCAAGCTAACGTTATCTTAAACAGTTTATTTAGCTGCTGGAGCAGATTAAAACGATGATGCCTCACACTTAGATCGTTGTCGCTGGTTTCATCTTCACCCAATCACCCGTCGCATTTAGTAAAGTGAAGCCAAACTTTAGAGCGCGTTCATGTTCTTCTAGTCGGAAATTCGGAGTTCCGAGGAGAAAGCGAACGCACCATTAGCGGAACGGAAGCTAACATATCAAGCTAACGTTATCTTAAACAGTTTATTTAGCTGCTGGAGCAGATTAAAACGATGATGCCTCACACTTAGATCGTTGTCGCTGGTTTCATCTTCACCCAATCACCCGTCGCATTTAGTAAAGTGAAGCCAAACTTTAGAGCGCGTTCATGTTCTTCTAGTCGGAAATTCGGAGTTCCGAGGAGAAAGCGAACGCACCATTAGCGGAACGGAAGCTAACATATCAAGCTAACGTTATCTTAAACATTTTATTTACCTACCGGAGCAGATTAAGATGAGGATGTTTCACTTAGATCGTTGTCGCTGGTTTCATCATCACCCAGTTACCCATCACATTTAGTGAAGTGGACCCAAGCTTTAGCGTGCGTTCTTTCTACCATGCTGCTCTGTTTACAACTGGCTCGCAGCGAACGACGACATAACGCTCTTGCGCATGCGCAGCTGTCTAGGCAAGTTCTCGTTATGAAGGACGGGTACCGAAACGAGGCACCGTTTCAAATGACGTGAATCGGTGCTCAGTCGGTACCTTAAAAAGTACCGAATTCGGTACCCATCGCTAGATATGATAAACACCCTCATATTATATCTGCATTATGAAGTAGAAATCCTGCACAAACTAAACGTAACTTGCTCCTCTGAACCGCCACAAAAGCTGTTTTTCCTGGTATAGAACTTCTGGGAAGTTTCTGGGAGCGGGTAAATGGCTGGCCTCTCAGCCGTGGTGCAAAAGCGTGCATTTCAGGACTTTACTAACACGTCGGTATGTCGCGATGCTTTCAGCAGTGAGTGATGTCAGTTATCAGTGCTAAACACAATCCACAGACATTAAAAACATAGTTTTATTATGCTAACGTATGCCATAATTCTGTCAGAGGACAGGGAGAGTAGCTTTGATGGAAAAAGCAGCATTCAGCGACCAGAAGAAGAGACACTTTTTACAGCGCTCTGAGACACAAAGTGATGTGATTGTTCGAGTGGGTTTCAATTAAACTCGATTCAGTTTATTTATATAGCACCAAATCACAACGAGTCGTCTCAAAGTGTTTCACGTAATAAACATTCTAGTGATGCACCGATATGGGGTTTTTGGGCCGATGCCGATATTAACTTAAGATCACTGTTATGGCCGATATTTACCGATGCCGATATACTGACATTAATGCTTCTGAAATCAGCACATGTTGTATAGAATGAAAGAAATTAAAGCTGAATTCATGTTATTATGTACACACACAACACACATTTACGGTTCTGAGATGATTTCCATCACTGTCACATGACTTAACAATTAAACATCACCCCCTCACCCTCTGAAACAGGCAAACAATTAGAGATGACATGGAAAAAATATCAGTTTTTAATATCGGCTCATTTTTATTTAACGAACCGATACCGATGTGTTAATAAATGACTAGCATCGACCGATACCGATATTGATACCGATATATTGTCCATCCCTAAAACATTCTAAGTGAGTTCAGTTCATTGAGCCAGTTAGTTAAAAATTTCCTAAGAAAAACCAGCAGGTTGCATCGAGTCACTGACTAGTGTCAGAGTCTTTACAGCAATCATCATACTGAGCAAGCATGCAGTGACAGTGGAGAGGAAAACTCCCTTTTAACAGGAAGAAACCTCCAGAGGATCCTGACTCGGTATAAGCAGCCCTCCACCACGACTCACCGGGGATGGAGAAGACAGAGCACACACACACACACACACACACACACACACCTACGACATTCTTCGGGGTTGGGAGTTTTAATAAGGTCATTTAAACAACACCACCCTTCTTTCCATTCTGCTTCTCAAACTACGCTTCGACTCGTACAAATGCCAGTTGTTTGGTGACGTCTGCCGATATCGTTTCCTACTGAGCTCCAACCAATCTGCTTCTCTGCACCTCCTTTACAGACCCGTGCTTGTACTCAGAGACTTCCACATTCCTCAGAAGGCTCCACGGGGCGAGCTGTTCTCATCCAGCTCAGCTGACCTGTAGTGATGCCTGGTGACCTGTCCAGCACCTAACCAATCACCCAATGAGTGTTGGAGAGTTTTGTGACCACACTGATGGTGTTGCTCTCCACTCCTCTTCCATCTCCAGTCATGCTCACTGTAGACCTTGCTGCGTTGTGCTAAACCTGCATAGCCTTCTGCTTATATACTCAACATTTTTCTGTCACAGTCCTTTCTACCCATCTTCTGCTTCATTCCACTCCACATAAGGTTTCCCTAACTCTACTCCAGGATGTGTCCGCTCTTTGCATTCCTTACAGGGCCTTCCCAATCCACCTTGCCCAAAATAGGAAAGGCTCGCTGACCTGCAGCCGTAATCCGTCCTGGGTCGTGTCTCCTGATCTGCCCAAAAATGCAGAAGCTTCTCCTACAGTGATAATCCGTCAATCCTGGAATGTCCTTCAAATCTGTTCTGTTTTAACTTTATGCATAAATGTACTCAGGAGACAGACGAGCAACGCAGGAATGCAGAATGTTGAAAGAAAGCACGTGTGCGTGGTGCCAGCTTTCACTAAGTAACAACGGACGGATGGGATGCACCTGAGTTTCTCCTCAAATCCCATAATGGTCAGATTGATTGTGCCGATAATCCGTGCACAGACACCCGTCTCACATGACCGTTTGAGATGTTTGCAGCAACTTAAAGTGTTCATAACTGGCTGCATGCAGAGTGGGCCTGCTGGTGCCCGATCCCTGGTGTTGATCACGCAGGCAGAACTTCCATGGCTCGTCTTTGCTTCCACCGCTGATGAGGATTAAAAAGGAAAAAAAAAAACATTAAATTTGTAAGTTGCTTCCAGCAAGTCGTTTCAGATCACACAACCAGTTCAGGGAGGAGAAGCACGAGTCCAAATCAAAGATCGTTAAAGACCCAAATGTGAAAAACTAATTACTGACGAGCAAATTACAAATAATCACAAGGCTGTAAAAATATTCCCATAAATAATGCATGATGTGTGAGGACGAGGCGGCTCTTAGTCACCGGGTGTTCTGGGCTTCCTCTTCCCGCAGAATCGACGGTTTTAGCATTAAAGTCTTCCCACTGAGCCGTATATGGGAAGGAAGGTTTAAATATGGGCTTGCTGCTTGAGTCAACGTTTCCGTTTTTGGTTGGCTTTTTAAACAGGATTCCAGCTTTCCTTGTTCAATATTTATTAGCAGAGAAATACAGCAGAATCGCGGTTTCACAGCGCCGGAGCCCTCTGGATGTGACGCGTTACTTTGACAGCATTGTACCCAGACTTCAGCCTTTATCATCTGAGTAAATGGAAACTGGCAGAATCGAACGTTCCGCCGGTTTTCCACGCACTGTGATGAAGACTCCGGGTGCTTTAGTGACTTTAGAGAGCAACGTTGGACTCACTACAACTTGTTTTTGCTTGCCGTTTGTTTTGTGGTGTCAGTTTGAGTAGTTGTGAAGGTGATGATGATTTCTAAAGCAGAAGGACACGCGCCAGGTATTCAAACTGAATCAAAATAGGACAAAGAGCAGAAAAATCAGGCTTTGCACCATCTGCTCAAAAGTCTTGAACGGTTTAGTCAGACCTTGTTTTAAACACGAGTTCACTCCAATTACTGGAATCAAAGTGAAAACCATCGACATATTAATGTTGGACAATGGGTTTCCATAGGCTCCAATAACACGTTTTTGAGCGAAAATGGGAGGTGGCCACCACCGCCATTTTGACCGTGTCACAGGTTCCGTCAAGCCCAGACAATTCCACAAAAGGGAAGAGAGGTGGAGCTGAGGGTGGGGCTGTAAGGCTGGGATCAACTGACGACACCCGGTCGAACTAGCTACAAGCTAACCTGAAGCTAACCCAAAGCTAACGCGGAGGTGGGAGCTAAGCTAACGGAGGTAGCAACCTAGCTACAACCGGAGTTAACTGTGCACAACACCAGAGCTTCTGAGTCAGAGATACGCCGGGCTGACCGCTGGGTAAAACCGGGTGGAACACAGAGGTCTCCCGAGAGCTCCACAAGCCGGCAGCCGCACAGCAGACAAGCGCCGCTGCGATCTGAGATGTGCAGAGCTGCCGCTGGGGAGAACCAGGTGGAAAGGTTTCCATCCCAGAGCTCCACAAGCCGGCAGCCTGCGCAGCACACAGAAGCCACGATCAGACAGAGATGCGCCGAGCTGCGGGGAGGGTAGAACCGGGTGGAAAACATCGGTCTCCCGAGAGCTCCACAAGCCGATAGTTGGAACCCAGCTCCACCAACATGTTATATTTCAACCCATTTTCTAAAGTGCAGCATTATTTTAAATGCACTGGGTTTTACCCTATTACATTTAAATTTCATGGTTTAACAGTACATGTTAAAACCTAAGCTCAGCTCGACAGTGACCTAAAATCTTCTACTGTACCATGTTCAGCGCCTTGGGCTTCCTGACAGGGTTGCGGAAGGCGCTTTATAAATAAAGCTTTGATTGATTGATTGACTGATTGAAATACATAAATATTATTTTACTTACCGAAAAAAATGAAGTGGAGACTCCTTGGACGCTCTATTAGTGCAATTAATGCCACAGCAAGTCATTTTGTCCAACAATTGCACAAATAAAATCCTAAAAGAACGCACAAACGCAACAACTAATGGTCTAAGTTGAGAGACTGAAAATGAGCGAACAGTTTCCAAGCCAGACCGAGGCTCTACTGAGGCCTTTCCATGGAGCTAGCTCTGTGGTCACGTGGGTCTGATGCTCATTAATTATACAGAATTTTAGGCTTTTAATACACTTACGCCGGGGACACACCGGCCGCAGAAGCGCCGCGAAAATGGGACCGCCTTCATTCGGCGCCCTTGTTAAGCTATTCTATAGACCACATGGGCCTCCGAAGCGCCATGTTTTGCCTCGCGCCGGTGTTCAAGCCCGCGCCGTGCAGTGATCATTTCGGCGTCGGCTCTATTTTTTTCGCGAGCCGCGGGTGAATCGCGTCAATTCTGGCAGGAAGTCAAACCTAGACATAAGAGGCAGGCTGGTACATTTAACAAAATAAAGCATTTCAAAATAAAAATCCGCAATAGTCAAATGTGTTCGTAATCAGACACTGCAGAAAAACCACACAAACACACACACACATACACACACATCGAACTTGTGTGCGTGTGTGACCACGTGAAGGGGGTGTGGTTTTTGGGTGTCTTTTCACCGGAGCAAACAGGACAGAGAGGCAGAAAGTCTGAGGCAAGCAGTTAAGATGGATGACTTGAAATTAATTATGGAAGTTGAGAAACACAAGGAGCTCTACGACCCCCGAAAAATGTGATTATTTACGTACCCATGTCGGAAGAAACTGCTAGCATACAGCTGCAGAATTGGAGCGGGTTCCAAGAGATTCAACTGGCAGAAACAACTCATACCATAGGTTCACACACACACACACACACACATACACACACACACACACACACACACACACGTACAAACACTCAAACGTAGAGGAAAAGAGCTGAGAAAAGGCAGAGAGGAAATGGAGGACACCAAGTGTTTAAAAGAAAAACTACAGCTGAGCCGAGGCGCGCCTCGACTGGGGCGCGTCTGATCTGAGGAGCGGCGAGCAGCGTTTGAATTTTGTGAGCGACACGCTTCACGGCGCTTCCGCGGCTGGTGTGTCCCCGGCGTACAACAGAAGAGTGAGAAAAAAATCCACCCCCCTCAGAGTTGTCATGAGTGTAAACTAGATCATTTAAACCAAAAACATGTTTTGGAACCAGGCTGTAAACATGTTTATTTCTGCTGTGAAATTAGTTTTTTTAACATGGGAGTCAATGAGGATTTGCTCGTTTCTGACACCAGCCCCTAGTGGATGAGGGTGGAACTGCAATTTTTGGTACTTCCGGGATTGCTTCAATTTTTGAGCCGCATTGTGGGGGCTTGGTGAAAACACTTGGTGAATTACATCCAGTCTCCTCATGTGTATTTAGGTGTAAGCTATCACAATTCCAGGGTGAGACAAAAACTTGTTTAGTCTTTAGTCGTATGGAGCTCCGGGAGTTGACGTCACTTCTCCCGGCATGCTACAGTTCAAATCGAAACGGCGCCATATTGGCAGGTAGAAGCCGGCAGCTGGACTATTTGTTATTGTCAGAAAACTCAATCAAACAGGAACTATGGTAGATTCCTGTTGTGCCCCAGGATGCAGAACAGACACGGACGACATAAGGAATGAGCCATCTACAGGATTCCCCAAGATCCGGAGCGCCGCAAACGTTGGATCATTGTAATAAAACGCGCTAGTGACCGGGCTAAAATGAAACTGTGGGATCCCGAGAGTAAAGGTTTTCACTTATGCAGCGACCGCTTCATATCAGGTACTTAAACAACGTTTCTCAACTGTGTATGGTATTTATTTTAAATGCTTTTATTACGATTCTTAGTGGGCTTCCTAAACTTATTTTGGCGTGGCTTTTTCTGTCTTATTACTCACAGCAACAAGTAAACATCACGTAAAATGTTGCCTCGTGAGTTCTGCGTGCTGCCGTTTACGTGTTTTATGATCACAGCAATTAACCGGCTAAGCTGTATTTAATTTTTAAGCAATGGTTGATCAATTGTCAGATCACACATAAAAAGCACTTAGGATTGCTATCATCTGTCTCACCGAGACAGATCTCAGACAGATCCTGAGACGCTCCTGCCTGACATTTTTATTTTATTCACGGAAAAAAATCAAACTAGTGATTTCTCTTGGCGTTCAGTTCGTACATTCAAACAGCACAGCACTCTATTTAAACTACTTACATGTAAATCTGTTATTTGTCCATCCATCCATTTTCATCCGCGTATCCGGAGTCGGGTTGCGGGGGCAGTAGCATCGAGAGTCCCAGACTTCCCTCTCCCCACCCGCCTGAGCCAGCTCCTCCGGGGGAATCCCAAGGGGATCCCCGGCCAGGTCCAGTGAGAAGTCTGCTCCGACAGCTTCTGGCGTTTTTAAAAAGTATCCCAGGGGCACGGTAAGGGTCGGAGATGTTTAGTCTATTTAATTTCTGACTATATAAAACGATTTATTCACATATCACATATCCAGCCGGGTCTTTTAACATATTTAAATGTTTTTTAGTTTTCTTATTTCTTAGCGTCATTTAGAACAAACACGAGATATTTATTCATAATTCTCGTGTAGACGCGTTTGCTGCTGCGGTCGTCGGCTTTCGTTACGTGATGTTTGGAGCTTTACAGACTAAAGTTAGCAAGCAGTGGCTCGAGTTGTTTTTTATGTTTAGACCTAAAAATCAAACCTTGAAATGAAAACTTCTATTTAAACATCATTTTTAACATTTGTTTTATAGTCTTTTTTTTTTCATTTTAATTTCTTCATTTGGGGAAATACATTTTTACACATTGAATACTTACACATTTCCGTTTTTAGTCCTGCACAGAAATATAACTTAACGATGACACGCTGCGTTTTTTATATTGAATGACTAGTTCTCATGACTGGATCCTGCTTCCGAGTTAGCAGGGACATCGTAGCGCGCCTTAAACATAAATTAAATGAAATGAGTCAAAAGGACTCGGTCATGTCACTAGAAGCAGAAATTAATTTTATCAGAAGCTGCTGCCCGAAGCTCATCTCCTGACCGTTGTCCTAATTCACAAACGTTGGGTCTAAAAGGAGTTTCTGGTTAAAATTACTGTTTTTGTTTTTTTTACCTTGGTAACTTTTATACCAGCGAGGGCGATGAGCACTCCAACATCTAGAGATGCGCTGAATGGATCCAAAGTGATTAAAGCTGTCGGTTTAACTCTTAGTGCTTCTGTGTGAAAAGGAGAAAAGGGTTTCAAGTGTTGTTTCTGTCTGCTGTGGAAACTCTGCCAGTTAGAGCTCTAACTCCAACTTTAAATTAAAACGCTTCCTAATGGCTTCCAGGCCTGTGTGTGTGTGTGTGTGTGTGTGTGTGTGTGCGTGTGTGCGTGTGTGTGTGCGTGTGCGTGTGTGTGTGTGCGTGTGCGTGTGTGTGTGTGTGCGTGTGTGTTGTGGAAACGTGATTTTCTGAGGTTTTCTCTCACCAAGGCAAACCTTAATTTAACTCATTAACTGCCAATGAAGACTAAAGTCGTCATTTGCATTTTTTTACTGTGTGGGCGTCGGACGAGCCCCCGCACCGTGAGAAAAAACATCTCAGCCCTGAAGCCGATCTTCATCCGCATACGTCACACATCACATGAGCAGGAAGCAGAACATCCATGTGTTAGGAGATCATTTTGGGCCGCTCCTGTAAAAAACAAGTGAGGCGCGAACCGGAAAAGCTTCTGCCGATCACAAATCGACAACAGATTATGAAAGAATGGATAACGCTCAAAACGCGCAGATTCTTCCTGATTTAAGAGATGAGTCTCCTCTTTGTTTTGGTTGTTTTGGTGTCGACATCATCCTAGCGCGCAACGTTCTGTCACTCTTTAAAAAACAGTAAAAACAGTGAGAAACGCTGGCAGCAAAGGCCGTTAGCGATCAGGAAGCGGCTGGCAGCGAATGAGTTAATCAGTCTCATCCAGTCGTGTGTTTTTGTGATAGGATGGTTAAAAGGTTTGTGTGTAATCTGACTCAAACTGAATTCTTTATCTTTCATTCTTTTGGCTGCATAAAAAAAGGTGCTTCATCCTTCAGTTCAGTGGTTTTAATTTTCTGGGGTGGATTTATTCAAGTCTCGCTGTGCTAAAAATAAAACCTATCCCTTAAGTTCCCCTGAAGCCTTACAAGTACATTTCTGACCTCATTGCTGACTATTCTTTGAGCCAACCCCGTGGAGTGATGGGTTTTTTGGTGGAGAGGTGACTCGATCATTCACAAGTTCAAGATAATTAACACAAAGGCCCAAACACCTGCTAACAGGGTCTGAGAGACGCGTCTCTGTGGGTTTAGAGCCATCTGATGGGTCAGACTGCTTAAGGATTCCCAGAATACCTCTGAGTAGCAATCTGTTTTAATTAGCTTGGTTTTTAGTCACTCAGTCTGGTGGGTTCTTTAATGCTCGAGTCACATGCTGAAAATGATACAACTGGCGTTAACAAAACCATCCTGCAGAACTAATAAGTGTTATTTTCAGGTGCGGTCAGTGGGTTGTTTGTTTTTCTGTCACACCTCTTTAATTACCTTTACTCACCTTCAACATCCTATTTTTCCACAATGCCGTGATCGCTGCGAAGCGTGGAATCAAAGAGCTGACGTTTCCACAGCAAACTCTGCAGGACTCCCTTGAAAAAGAGGTTTTAAATCTCAATGGGACTTTTTTTCCTGGGTAAATAAAGGTTAAATAAAATAAACGTAATTTCTTCTGAACATCCGAGGGCGCCCCTCCCCCTCTCGTTGGCTGATGCGGTGCTCGCGATTAAGATTTATAAACCGACTTCCTGCTGAAAACTGTAGTAACACCAGAAATACCCGGTGCAAGAAAAAGTGCAGAATCTGTAATTTTCTCATCCTTTTGTCAAAGACTGCTGGCAGATTCAGCACCACGGTCAGCAGCATCAGCACCACGGACAGCTCCCAGGAAACCACTGCTCTGGTTTCCGTCGCCTCAACCCCCCCCCCCCCCCCGTGTGCACAGCATTTAAGATACAAATGTGCAAAATTCACACTGGAGACCTAATTTAATCAGCTTTGGGTTGTTTCAGATCCTCTGATCCTCCCAGCGGAGACGGTGCTGATTGCTGTTTACTGTTTGGGAATCACTAACTACCCATTAGAGCCTCAGACAGAAGATACGGCTATCTCCTCAGCCTTGAAATGGCTCTTTCACACCTATTGTTGGTGACGTTTTTTTTACAGTCAGGATTTCATTTACACACAAGTGAAACATCAAGCTCTGAAATAGTCAAGCAGGACAAATTGTTGTCCTGGAAGAGCCGCCCTATGATCCTGATAAGTGGAAACGTTTCTGCCCACAGCTGAAAATTGTTCTGTCACGGAGGTGTGATGGGAGTTATTACCAGAAAGATCTCCAGTTTTTTATTTATTTATTTATTTTGGTGGGAAAAAAAAACTTTGCGGCAAATGTCAAACACTGTTTCCAGATTAAATGTGCCGACCAGCCATGAAATGCACAAATCTGTTATCTTTGGAACGTGGGTGGTTTTAAAAGCATGCTGGGAGTTGGGAGTTTGATAAAAAATCAAACAGTGAACCCTCCGCTGCTGCTTCTCTAGCGTCTTGAGCAGTGAGAGTGTATTAGAAGGCTATAAAGGCCAGTGGGATTAGAGGAGGACGTGTGCTAACCTCTGTGCATGGAAAATAATCATTAAATCAAGTGGAAGGAAGTGAGAGCCAAAAAATCAGAAGAGAAGTGAGGCATGTAGAATGTGACCTTTTTAAAGAAGAAACGAGATCATTGCTGTTTGACTAACGTGGACTGTGATCATCGGGCTGACTCGTTCATTTCCTAACGAACACGAGAGAACGGGGACGTGTGAAGCAGCAGCTGGGATGTTCAGGTTTGGGTTGCTGTAGCTGGTGGAGGTTTAACAGGTTTGTTACGTTCACACACACATCTGTGTGTTTAAGACAACACGTCATCTTTGACTCTGAGTTCAGACTTTTATTGGTCCGCTGTCGTACTAAGATGCTCCTGAAGGTCGTCATTTCTTTTAAAGCATTGTTAGAATTTAATAATGACTTGACAATAAAACTATTTAGTATGAGAATGACTCAGCTTGTGTGCACCCTCCTCCTTACACACACACACACACACACACACACACACACACACACACACTCACGTGTGTGTGTGTGTGTGTGTGTGTGTGTGTGTGTGTGTGTGTGTGTGTGTGTGTTCATTCCCTCCCTCCTGGGGCAGTTTGTGTGCTGATCTTGCTTTTGCATCCTGGCCAGTGGTTAAGGCCTGACTGATGAGGACAGGTGAACGAAGACAAACCTGACAGATCTTGTGTTCATGTTCAGATGATTGGGAACAGGCTGCGCTGTTCGCCGGCCAAACTTCCTCATGAGATGCACAAAGTGAGTCTTGAAGACTTTGAAGTCTCGCTGTCTTTACTGGCTTAGATCCACATCTGTGTGGATTTATTGCTGACTAGTCGTAACCGGTTATATTCATACACCATAAAGTTGCTGCAACGTTCTGCTCTCCAATATGATGGACTCTCACTGCCCTTGGACTTCCTCCTCAGTTTAATGAAGTTTCCCCTTATTTTTTTTATAAAGATGGTCCTTTTTCTTTAAGAAATAACACGTACAACTTCTGCTTGCATGGGGGCCGGTGAAGGACAGACCTAATGACCCTCGGTAGGATCGGGGGGATTGATTTTACATTAGTGAATCTCCCTCTACACTTTAAAAGTGTGGTGCTCCTCAGCTTTCTAGTGGATGCTGTGATGATGCTGCTTGTATTCCAAAGTTCAGACCTCACACGCCGCTGAAAGAATAAAACGTGGATGAGAGTGTGACAAAGCCTGACATGTTCAACTGGTAAAATCTTTCATTCCTGTCCTGAAAGAAGAGCTACAGAAGGGTAACGCGTGTTGTAATGCGTGGTGTCAAACACAGACGGCCTTGTTGATGTATGGTTCTGGTCCGCAGCCAAGAAGAATTAATATACTGCTGACTTGTGTGAAGTGTCACCCCAGTTGTTCCAGCCTGTCACAAACCACAGAAAAACCCAAATGCAGTGGAGTGGCCAGCGGCACACAGCAGAATTCCTGTTGGGAACGCGTTTCTGAGACGCTGTGTTGAATTTAAAGTTTCCATCCACACCGAACATCGACTTCTTACGGGGTAGAGTTTGACCCCGGCCTCGACCCCGCATTGCACCAAAGAGCACGTTGTCCATTCAGATCAGTTCCAGGCAGAAAAAGCTGCTTACTTTGCTTCAGGCAGCGATGTAAACTTTTCACCTCATGGTCATGCTGCTTCTTTCCAAGGAGACCCAAAACTAGAGAACGTGTGTGAATCTAACAAGCAGTGATGGGAGGAACGCCGTTTAAGTATAACCGTTACTAACGGCGTTCTTTTTTAGGTAAGGGAATAATCTAATTACTTTTCCCGCCGTTGCACCGCCGTTACCGTTACTGGGGACGGGAGGTTGTGCGTTACTATGTGCTTGTCGAACGTTGAGCAGCAGTGTGAGGCTTTCTGACCGCCACACTTCAGCTGCAGCCAGGGAGAGAGAGGTGTCGGTAACGCGCTTACAAACACGATGATGATTGGCCGGGTGGGCGGAGACCCTCACGGTCTCAGTCTCTGCCTGCTGTAGACCCAACAGAGCAGTGATGGGAGTAACGCCGTTTAAAATAACTGCGTTACTAAAAAAAAATATTTCTTTCAGTAACGAGCAAACTAATTAATTACCGTCTTCTTTTATCAAAACGTGGTTTCTGTTACTGATAAGGAAATGCGTGCGTTAAGCAGCGCGGTGTGTTGAAGCTGTCATCAGCTGATCAGGAGCTAAAGAGGCAGATGTTTTCATCCAAGAGCATCACGGCCGTGAAGAACGAGGAAGACGTGATGAATATCTACGGCTGCAGGTGTAGATCTTCTTAGCGTGACAGCGGGACGTCCTGAAGGTCCGCTCACCTGTTCACCGCTCAGACGTCCTGATCTTCTACCTTCCTAGATCATCCAGCTGTAACCTGTTTCTGATCATGTCTTTAGTCCCGCTGTAACACTGATGCATCAGTCTCAGACGTCATGGAGCTCAGGTGTTATCAGAACTACCTGTGTGTGTTTACCACCCAGCTTCAGCTCTTCTGTGGTTGGGTCTGACCCACGTTAGTAAATGTAAGTCCTCCATCAGATTTGTGCCTCTTCTGGTGTCATTTTAAAGGATTTTATTTATTTATTTAACCGTTACTAGACTAGCAGCAACAGAAATGCTGCTAAAAACACACAATTATGTGAAGCTGGAAAAATTAAACTACTGTACAAAATTACATTCATTTCTGTAATTTAACTAGACTGAGAGACCATTTAAAGGCTCGGGAACCTTTACAGGTGTTTCTATTTGCAGTTTTAAATGTTAGCTGATTGGGGTCTTGTTAGATATCACACAGTGACCTTTTAATAGTCTAGATAAGTGTAATGCTCCTATTAGTAGTTCCTCCTGTTAAGTGCTTATTTATTTATTTTATAATTATTCAGGTTTATAAAAAACATTTGGACATTTTTTTATGTTCCAGTCATTAGTCATTTATATTTCACCACTGTAGCAATTTATAGTAAATTAAGTAAGTTCAATTAACTCATTTTCTTGCATTCTTAAATGAAAAAAGTAACTAAGTAGTTATTTTTCTTGGTAATTGGTTACTTTCATAATCTCGTAACTCCATTAGTAACTGAGTTACTTTTTTGACAAAGTAATTAGTAACTATAACTAATTACATTTTAAAAGTAACTTTCCCAACACTGCATGATTTAATATCTTTTCTGAAGCAATGGCAGACGTAAATTACTCTGCGCTGGTGTGATCTGTGAAACTGCCTTTACACCATTTCCCAAGATTGTTTTTGAGGCGTAAACGAGGTTCCTTCTGTCTCTGCATGCTTCAGACCTTTCACATATTACAGTACATCCATAAGGAGCTGTTTGAATTTCAACACAGTCACACTGAAAACATCCTCCTTCCCTTGTTCCAATAATCTCCTGCAGATGCATTGCTGACTAGACAACACGGACTAACAAGTGTCATGTTGAATCAGTTCATATTCAGGCTGCATTTGAATATCAGGATGTGTGAAGCACCTCCGTCAGACAGTGCTGTGTGTAACCGCGTGTAGCACTGAGGCAGGAACGACTACAGAAAAGATCTAGAATCATCCAAAGTAGCTCTTAGATGTTCAACTTATTGAACAACCTGAGTCTCCTTCAGCCAAGTACCCACCAAGCATGGAGGGGTGCTCCTGTAAGTGTAATCTCTGCACTAATGTGATACAATCATAAACACTGAGCCTGGTCCCAAACCCATTACCTGGATAGAAATGTGCCCCAGAAGGTGGCGCTGGCTGGGCGGTGTAGCCCTCTGGGTGGTGGGGAAATTTGAGCATCCCACAATTCTCATTGGTCCAACTGTTAGAAATGTAGAAGAACAGAGGCGACTGCCTACGGTCTAAACGACAACATGTGTACACCTCAGCTACTTAATTAGTCTGATCTACCCTGTAGCTCCGACTTTAATGAAAACACAACAAGTCGGGACTGGAAGAAAGGCTCTGGTTCACCAAGTGAAAATGGCTTTAGATGTTATTGGAGGAGCACTTGATTACAGGTAGAGCGGTCTGTTCCTGTTTAATGTGATAAAAGTGGCTTATTGTGATCAGCTGGACTCCCTGTGGAGGATGTTTACCTCTGGAGGATTTACTGGTTTGGATCAGTGGTTCCCAGAGCCCACACCCTCAAAATTGCAGTGCAACACTGATTATTGCTGGTTAAAATGTTCAAACCTTGCTTTAAAACTGGATCAAAACAGCTTTATCCTAGCCTAGTGAACTAGACCAAATTCTTGCTTTGCAAAGTTTGGTCTAGGAACGCTCCACTGGAACCTCCGCAGCCCCTAACAGCATTCTGGCTGGCCAATCACCGCTCTCTAGAGGGGTTTCAAACACATAAAGAGCTGTGATTGGTCCTTAATGGTGGGCCAGTCATAGTGCTCTATCTGCTTAGTGAACAAATCACAGAGCTTTATCCACTTTGTGGGCCAATCAGGGCACTCTGGTGGGTAAGATGATGCAACAGAGTGAAACAAGATGGCGACAGCTCATTTGAAACGGCTTTTACATCAATGTTGGACTATTAGAACTTGGGCTTCATTAGAATCAGGAGCAGATAGATGTATTTAAGTGCTTTTTTTTTAGAAAAAAATGTTTTTTCTCCTCCTTCAACTGCGGACCGCCTCGTTTACTGATAGCTGTTGTGGTGAGTATGTCACATTCATTGTCCAGTAGCATGCAGAGATCATTTGAAAGACAACGGTAGAACCCGCCCCACAACCGAGAGCCGTTAATGGAGCGTTGCCAGACTAAATAATACATTTATTTAGTCTGGCTTGCCAGGCTAGCTTTATCCCATATTGCTCTTTTTTTCCGGCTCTTGGAGGGTGCAGACGCTTTTTTCCTCCTCTCCTCCATATCTTATCCTCAAGGCTCTTTGTCTGTCTCTGGGTGCATGGCTGCTTCTGCATTTTTTCTGGAAACTGAAAATACTAAAATGGACCTGGTCAGCTGGTCACTCAATGTGATTGATAAATTTTTTTCAACAATGAGAACGGGAGAATGGGCTCCCGGATGCCCCTCTGGGACAGACCCAGTTGGACACATCATGGACTCCTGGAAACAGTGGAACTTGATTTGTTTATCTCAGCTGTCCGTAGAGGATTCTGAAGACGTCTGGATATTCGTGGTGTTGGTGTCAGGTTTCCTGCTCATTGGTCTCGGAGGCTTCCTGGCTTACCGGAAAATTAACGAGCTGTCGAGGAATATTGGCCTCATCCCGAAGCTCAGAGATGGATTACACCACGCTGTGAATTCACAGACTCAAATAATTGTCGAGATGAATCGTAAGCTTGGAACTTTGGCTGAGATTCATTCATTGGCACAAAAGATGGATGTCATCAAGGAGAGAGTGGACGATTGGGATAGATTAATGTCCATTATTGGGATTTTGAGAGGTTGAGGACCAAGGAACTTTAAGACTTAGAGGAAATTATCTGTCTGGCCCCAAAACAATTTCTAATCGGAATCTGGTGTCCTTGAGCCTGCAAGGCTCCAACGAACCACCCCCCACCCCCCCACCCCCCCTCAGAAGATATGTGGAATGTGCCGTCACTTTGGCAACTCAACTCTGTCTCCTATCCCAGCCTGGGCGGGACTGCGGGAAGGCCGCTGAAACGTTCCAGGGTCACTGCAACCCTCCAACCCTCAACGACCTGGGGTGTTTTTTTTTTTGCAGAGCAAAGCTGCCTTCCCTGTGGAGGGTAACTCTGAGGTGCCTTTTTTCCCTCCACGTGAACCAATCCTCATGTAACCCTCTTATCTCTATTAAGGTAGCGCAACTCAGGGTTGCGAATGACCACAGTCACCAATTCTTGTCTTGTGTCTAGCCGATGTATGTATGATCTCTGAATTGTGTGTACTGAAACTCTTACTTTATTAATCCCAGAGGGAAATTATCTTTGAATTGAATTGAATTATGCTGAACTGGATAAAATGATTAACATCAAGTCGAGATGGAATGGGTACGCTTAGGATGAAGTTTTAATTCTGAAGATCATAAGAAACCTAGCTTCCAGACCCACAGTGGGACCAACGTCAACGTTGTTAACCCCTAAGCTAGACGACGATACCCTAGACGTTTTGTTTTTGACCTTTAGATTTATCGGTTTCCTAACAACAACGGGATGCACAGTGAATCCAGGAAGTGGAAGCTTGTTTGTCGTGTCATTCCACTTCCTCTTTTTGCCACACAGAATCTGTCCACCTCTCAGAGAAAAAAATGTGTGGCTTCAGCCATCATCGTATGTCACCTTTAAAGGTGGAGGACCAACTACTAGAAACTAGTAAAACTCACATTTAGTGATGAACGGAGCTTTTAAAAAAGGTACCAAACAACCCGGCGGTGGGTTCTTTGTGGAGGACAAAGTTAAAGAAGGTAAAGGAGGAATCTGACTTGGAAGTTTAAAATATTCTAATTCAGAAAGTGTTTTTCCATTAAACCCAATGACAGTAGGACTCTGCATCTAGATGTTTTCATTTTAAGCTCCCAATAAAACCTATCCACTGCATGTAAATGTGCCCCTATGTGCCTGAGTTCCTAATGAATGATATTTGGATGTGAAAGCCATAATCACCCCTAGCCGGAAAGTGTGTGTTTCGTATGCTGAAGGCAAATGTTTTGGAGCTTCAGCCGAGCGGTCGTTCCAGGCCATCCCAACCAGGAAAGGCCCCCAGAGCCTTGTGGCAAAACTGAGAGAGGCACAAAGACTGGTGGGAAGTATACGGAGAGGTACTAAGTGGAAGGAAGGGAAAGTTCTGAGTGTGTGTGTGTTGCATATCATTATGGCCAATGAGGAAGTGTGTGTTGGTGTGTGTGTGATAGCTACAGGCATTCAGAGCAGCATGCTAATGAACACATTGATCTGGTACAGCTCAGACAAACCTGGTATTAATGGTGTCTCTGTTTTATTGTTTCATTACTTCCTTTGGTGAAGAGCGGTGGTTTGTACCATCTGTCTGAAAACCTTACCCTAAACTCACCGAGTTGGCTCACATTTCTGAATTATAGATGAAGAGGTCATCAAAAAGATGAACTTTATTTTAAAGTCTAAACTTGAGCAGCTGAAGTATCAAACACCCCGAAGAGAAGGCAAACGGATTGAAACGTCTCTCTCCTCTTCAGTTTTCTGTATTTATTTTGTGCTCATTCTTCACCGTTGTCTTCAAGCTAGTTTCAGGCGGAGTATAAAGTAGTTACTGTCATGAAGCACTTATTAAATACTAATGAAATACTTAGCTACCAACTGTTTAGACTTTCTAGCTACTAAAAGGAGGAATGTGGGGAAAGGTTTTCTCTGATTGGTTTGGAAGCATCACTTTCTAATAAAAAGTAGTGATTTAGGTGACCAGAAAGACCTTTAGGGTGAAAGCGGGCCTAATGTTTTCGGAGAATAACGATATTAAACTTAATTTAAGTGGTAAATTAAGAAAAGGCATGCTGGTGGGAACACGTTGCTCCTTTCTGTTGAGATAATTAGTTTATAGCTTCATTTGTAACAGGAAGAAAAGTCGTGTGAGCTCATTTTTCTAAGTCCATCCATTTTCTGCCGCTTTTCCGGGGTCGGGTCGTGGGGCAGCAGCCTATGTAGGGAGGCCCAGACTTCCCTTTCCTCAGCCACTTGGGCCAGCTCCTCCAGAGGAACCCCAAGGCGTTCCCCGGCCAGCCTCTAGGTCTCCTACCAGTTGGACGTGACTGGAAAACTTCCCCAGGGAGGCGTCCAGGAAGCATCCTAACCAGAAGCCAGAGCCACCTCAACTGGCTCCTCTCGATGTGGAGGAGCAGCGGGTCTACTTTGAGCACCTCCCGGATGACCGAGCTTCTCACCCTATCTCTAAGAGAGCCCAGCCACCCTGTGGAGAAAACTCATTTTCAGCCGCTTGTATCCGCAATCTCGTTCTTTCAGTCACTACCCAAAGCTTGTGACCATAGGTGAGGGTAGGAACGTAGATCGACCGGTAAATCAAGAGTTTTACCTTCTGATTCAGCTCTCTCTTCACCTCAACAGACCGGTACAATGCCCGCATCACTGCAGACGCAGCACCAATCAGCCTATTGATCTCGTGCTCCATCTTTACCTCACTCATCAACAAGACCCCTAGATATTAAACCCCTCCACTTGGGGCATGACCTCATCCCTGATCCAGAGAAGGCATTCTACCCTTTTCCGAATCAAGACCATGGTCTCTGATTTAGAGGAGCTGATTCTCATCCCAGCTCCTTCACACTCTGCTTCGAACCGCTCCAGTGAGAGCTGGTGATCACGCTCTGATGAAGCCAACAGGACCACATCATCTGCAAAAAGCAGACTCAATCCTTAAGCCACCCAAACAGATCCCCTCAACACCTTGGCTGCGCCTAGAAATCCTGTCCATAAAAGTTATGAACCGAGACATTTTACTTAGGAATGAACAGGGCATTTCTAAGTTAAATGTAAAATTCCAAAAACGTCCTGGGCCATTCTTTTGGTTGACTTATTAAGTAAAAACTATAAATAATGACTATTTAACATACTAATGTTGTTAAGTTTGAAGCTTTTAACGATTGCAGAAAGAACCAAGCTGACACTAACAACTCGGGGCGTGCGGTGGCAAGAATCGGGTGATACGATGTCTGTCACAATACAGGTAGACCCTACATTGTGATACTAAAAGCCTGACAATAAAAACTCCGTCCAAACACATCTGACGATGTTGTGAGATCTCGTTCCGTCGTAATATAGGGAGCCTACGTCACGTCCATCAACTTGCAGACCACGGGTCCCCGGAAGAACACAAAAATGTAAGTCAATGGGGCTAAAAACGCTATTTTCCAATCCGGTTTGTTATGGCGCATGGATTTCACATATGATGTCTGTGAATTGTAAAGACGCATTTTGATGCCAAGAAAGCGCTTAATTTCTAACTTGGGCTCCCTATAGGCGGTACAGACTGCTGCCACCTAGCTGTGAGAGTTTAAATTGCACCAAAGAAATACAGTAAATGTTTGCTTGTAAATTCTAAATAAAAAATTTATTGATTGCTTTTAAAGGTGCTTGATGTAAGGATGAAATAAGAATGACATTGTTTGGTCAAATTTGGGTACTGCAGTCCATTCTTGTTCCATGTGTGTCATGGCTGCTGCTTGCTGTGGATCGGCAGCAGAAGATAGGCGATGAGTAGATAAATACGTAATGACGAGTTGAAATTGAAAAAATTAGCTTGGGATATTTTTAGCTCTAATTGCTTCTAATTCACCGTTAGCATTGTTAGCTCAGCGTTAGCCTCTAGACTTCACAACCCAAAATTAGAGAAACAAAAAATCCCATGGCTGCTTAGGGTACAAGAAATAACTTCTGGTTTGCTAATTTTACTGGCTAACATCCACAGCGCCTGAGTTTTTTGTGAGCTGGTGTGAAATTACAAATGTTAGCGTGGCGGTGTTAGCTAGCACACGCCCGACAACCCCATGTGCTCACAGATCGTAAACAAAGATACGTCCCCGCTGTTGAGGGTCTGACCTCATGAGGAAATTACTATGCAGTGATTTTCTCCAAAATGACTGTGCTTAAATTGCTCTGAAAAGCAAATAATCACATCAGCGCCAAGAAACTTCATTTCCCATGATGCTTTGCACACGGAAGCATTGTGATGACGTCACCGCCTAATACCAGAAACACGATCTGCGGGAGGCGGGAGCTTGGAGCTTTCCCGCGACTTCAAAGACTATAAATCATGAATGAGACAAAGAAACCTCGTTCTTTTGCCCAGGATACCTGGCGGTAAGGACACGCTTATCGACGCTCCGACAACTTGAGCACGCGGAAGCTCTAAGTGCCAAGTTGAGCCACGGAACTGCTGGAAACTAAACTGCAAGCCCATCAGATCTGCTCGTTTCTGCTCCCCTCCAGCTGATGTTTGAGGACACAGAACTGCGGAGGGAAACAACAACTCCATCCAGCTCTCAGAAACGCTGTAAGTTGTCAAACTCAGCCCAAAAGGAACTTCGTTTTCTTTGTGTCCAGCCGTGGAGAAACACTCGTGGAGCCAAACAACGAGAAAGCATCAAACCGACGGATGACGCTGGAAACTGCGGAGAAAAACGGAGAACCGTCAAATCATAACAGCGGGGGACGCCTTGCTGCTTTGGTGATCAGAAAACTCATTTTTTTCCTCTCCTTTTCCTCTCCCGTTTCCTCTATAGTCCAGAATAAGCAATAAACCGCGTCTATTGCTTAAAAAGTAGCTTCGTGTTTTCCTCTTTCGTTCCAAATTCGTCCTTCGGGTCATTTTGAAAGAATAAACTGCTTATTAATCATTGTTTGGTATCTTTAAATGTTCGGCCATGGCCAGGCTGATAAACTAAGGATATTAACTCGTGATTAATCTTTTGTGTTGTTGCATGATCCTTTGAAATGTTTTGAGTGATTTAAGGTTAAGTTACTACTGATTCTAAGTGCTTTGGAAGTTAAAGTGCAAGTTGCCACCCACACTTTAGCCAGACAAAGGAGTCAGCCATCTTGTATTCAAGACTCCATTTTGAATCCATACACACGCACACACACTACTCCTTTGTGAGAACAAAGGACCCCATTCATATATCCTACATACACACAAAACACCTTGAACATTATTTTGAATATACATCCTTTTATTATATCACATGGTTATTATTCATTTATGCCACTGTTTATTCATTTGACAAATTGTTAATTAAACGTTATAAAATTCAGATTTTCGTCTCCAGTAGCTTTGTTGTGTCGAAGAGAAGTCTCTGCTCCAAGGATTCTACGAACTTCAAGAAAGACTGATAAGAGTTTTGGATTCAATTTTTCCCCGGTTAAAGGGGAATGGTGCCCCGTATATCTAAGAATATCTTAATTAATTAATAAATCAGTAAATATTTACATATTTACAGAATTTATTGAAGAATCCAAAAGTAAGTTAACGCTTACGAATTGTTCGCTCCTAATAACCCCAACATTTTATTGGTGCCCCGTGTGAGGCTTGGATACACAGAGATTTCTATCCGGCACAAACAAACAAATAAATCCAAAGAGCTTGAATTAAAAATAATCCGTTGTTCAGCCTTGAACCAGCAACAGAGTGGTGCTGATTTCGCTGAGCAGGAAGCTGCATCGAACTCTCACCAGTAACTCAGTGCTTCTTTAAAGGTGCAACGTGTAAATTAATTCTGGTTAACCTTTTAGGTTAAAATTCAGCTTTTCCTTAAAGGTGCAACGTGTAATTAATTCTGGCTAACCTTTTAGGTTAAAATTCAGTTTTTCCTTAAAGGTGCAACGTGTAATTAATTCTGGCTAACCTTTTAGGTTAAAATTCAGTTCCTCATTAAAGGTGCAGCGTGTAAGTAATTCTGACTAACCCTTTTAGGCTAAAATTAACTGCTAATTTAGCGACTTTAACTCACAGTGGCTATTGTAACTAACTGAAACCTTCACTCAAAGACTGATAACACCTTGTTTGCTAATATTCTGAAGGAATAACTAGCATATTTAACACTGCAAGTGTTGTAAGACGTTGCTACGGCAACGCACCAGCTTTTGCTAAAATACTGAAAGGAATAGTATTTTAAGCATCAGTCACGGCATTCCGTGCAATCTTAAAACGCTAAAACCTGTGCGCACAAAGGTTAATTTAGTGTTTTTCTGCTACAAAGCTAGCAGTTTGCTGCCAAAAGGTGCAGTTTGAGCTATCTGCAGAAGCTCTACTAGGCTATTTTTGGTTCGGTTGTTAAAATGGAGGGACAGAGTAGTGAACTGACCAACTCCCAGCAACCAGGTGGCGCTGCGGCCCACGACTATGAACCTGGCCTACTTTCTGGACAAATATTGTCCAAACTGGTCGCGGTTGCTCGAGAACCCGACTACCCTTCTAGGGATTTCACTGAAGAACAGCGTAGCGACGAGCTAGAAGCTGTAATTGATCAAATAGAAAACCCGGATGGTACAAAACCAATCCAGGTTCACTTAGCTAAGTTAGCCCTGATCCTCTATCAGAGAGAACTCCAACATGATCGAGAGATCATGAAGCTCCAGAGCATGCTAGCTGAAAGGCAGCGAAATGGAAGGCTGATCGAGGAAGACAACACCAGCACCGATTCTGGGGAAGATGGGGAGAAGACCCCGCCCCCTTCTGCTGATGACAACAGACAGTGGGAAGGGGGGGAACACCGTGACTCTGAGGCTGAGCCAGAGTGCTCTCCCACACCGGTACGAAAGCAAGCCGGCAAAGCCAACCAGGGTCCGCCCAGGACGATCGCCAAAGACCAATTGGTTTCCTCCACCCAAGGAAGCGAGGGACCGCCGTCCCGCCGTAAAGGTAGGCTACCTCCTGATACGTCTCCATACGATAATCAACAGTATGTGGTGTGGGACTCTCTGGACGGACGCACGCCGCAGGGGAGAGATGAAGCTTATCTGTCCCAACCTTCGGCCCCGTTCCCTACACACACTATAGGGCATTCAGGACCATCTAGGGGCCGAGGGCAGTTCGCCCTCGAACCCCAGGTTGGACCACCACCCTCATCTTCACGGCCTTCTCAATCAGTGAGAAGTCGACCAGCTGAGCGGCACCTCTATTTAGACCGCTCCCCCAGTCCACGAAGGGTGCAAGGTGCCGATTGGGGTTATGCACCCCAAGCTGCACCTCCACCATCCACCCATCCTAGCTACTCCGGTATTCGGCATGCCGATAACCAGCTGCAGGACAAAGCATCATACGCCAGTCCGTACCCGGACAAAGCGTATTACGCAGATGCCCCAGTTGAAAGACGCAGGCTGCACTACGCAGACGTGCCCCGGGAGGAGGATCTCCCAGGACACCCACGTGACGTGCCAGCAGCCCGCCACAACATGCCGGACCCCGATTTGGGCCCCAGGAGTCAACATTGGGAGCCCAGAGCACACCAGCGATATCCAGCGCCCTCTGAGACAGACCGTGGGTCAGAGTCAGAGGATGACGCGCCGTACCGTGAGTCAGGGCTCCGTGTACGTCAAATTGAATCGCTAGCTAAAGACATAGAACGCTTTGATCCTAACACCAATGAATCCAACGTCGACGATTATCTCAGGGAGATAGAACGTTGTCTGCTTGATCTTCCAGCACCCTCTTCAAGGGAAAAGCTCAAGCTAATTTGGAAAACCACATCTAGAACGGTGCACGGTTTCATGGAAACTCTACCACCTGACATTCGTGATCGGTACTCCTCGCTCTGCCGAGCGTTGAGAGATGAATACGCCACGTATGCAGACTCTGCGTCAGCTACAATGGGGGCCTTCTCCATCAAACACGGGAGGAACGAACCCCCCAGAGAGTATTATCGCCGACTCAAAAGTGCTTATTTCCAAGGTCGAAACGGCCCTGGGCTCGAGGAAGACCCTGCCTTCAGATCCCTGTTCATTCACAACCTGCACGAGTGTGTTCGCTCCGAAGTCTCAATGTATTGTCGGATGAAAAAACTGACAACTCAGGAGATTAGGAAATACGCTCAACAGGCTTGGGAAGCCGGCGGAAAGCCCCAAAAGCCTGACGCACATCACCGCGTCATGCACCTAACTCCCGACACCGAGCCGCGTTTGGAGCTTGAAGGCACAGAAGCTCCACCCACTAAGCCAAAATCTGCTAAACCTAGACCTGCTAAACCGCGAGAGCAGTCCCAATCTCCTCAACAGGGGAAGGGGGGTGCTGATTGGCCACCTAGGTCTGGACAATCAGACAGGAAGTGGCCCAACCAAAACCAACGGCAGGCAGGTCGGAACAGTGGAAGGTTTAAGGAGCGCCGCCCACAGGTAGGTCCCGAACACAAGTCCGCAGGTGAGTACTTGACCAAAGCCGACCTCCAGGAGATGTTTCAGCAGTTCCTAGCTAAACAGAAGGAACAGCTGAGATCTGCAGATGAGACCCCTGAACCAAAGTCTGCTTCTAAGAAGCCAGACTCAGAGCCAACGTCCGCATGACTAGGCGTGGCTCAACCCCCCAGCGTGGCCAGGACTTACCTGATCAGTTGGGGAAACACTACTGGTAGACCACAGGAGTCTCCTGAAATCTACCCCCCAGAGAAACCAGATACTAAATTTCTGAAGTTCCTTGGTGACTTAACAAACCATGATCATGCTCGCCGTTTGTACTGTAGCACCAATCTAGGTGGATGCATACAAGTTGATGCTCTGCTGGATACCGGCTCAGAAATCACCCTGATGTGCTCCACATTGTTCCATCGCGTGTCTGACACCATGCGGTCGCTCGGGAAACCAGTCCAGGTTGAACCTTGTGACCTGAAAATCACCAGCTACACCCAGACCCGGGAGTGTATCACTCACCGGGCGTGGCTGGATATCACCTTCCAAGACATGACTCTGGTTCACCCGTTTTATGTCTGCCAGCTAGACACTGAACCACTTCTCATTGGTCAGGACCTGCTTGAACGTCTAGCTCCCCTCATCGACTGCCAGAAGGGTCAACTGTGGGCCCAGGTGGACACACCTAAGCCCTGGAACCCAGATAGCAGCCGACCATCCTCCATTCTTGAAGTCAGCATAAGTGAGCCGCAATACCCTTGTTCCAAGGTCATGCCCCTTCCTACGGCTCCCACAGACGATGTCCGCCTGCAAAGGCACGAAACCGCTCCTGGAACTCCTCTCTGCACACATTCATCTTTTCTCTGCTCGCTGAAGAACGTCAGCCTGCAGCCATATGCACCACACATAGTTGGTGGTCTTACCATCAACTGCACCCACATCTCAGATGCTCGCCTTGCTCTTTGGTCGGAAAAGTCAGCCATCAGCCAGCAGATGTTTGAACACCTGCGTCAGAAGGACCCCCTTCTGGTCAGTGTGACACGTAGCCATCGGCTCTTGTCACCTACTTGGCCGCAGAGGCTCCTGAAAGCGCCAGAGGTCTGCTCTCTGACTATCCAACTTGGAGCAAGACAGCTCACACATACATTCAGCATCATACCACAGCTTGATCCACCTGCACTCATCGGAGCAGATCTGCTGGTTCGACTCGGTGCCCAGCTGGACACTTGCAATCAAGTCCTTTGGGCCCGAGCCACACCTTCCTCTGAGCCTCGCTCAGAAGGCTGTGAACACTTGCTGTCTGGACAGACCATTCCACAGGCCTGCCGTGCAGTGGTTGAGGCCAGCACGGTTCTGCCCCCACTGGTCAAAGGAGTGTCTGTTCGTCTGACTCTGATGAAGCATCAGAAGCTGCCAGGCACACAGGCCTTCTTCCAGCCATCACCACACTTCTTGGAGCTCAACTTAGCCGTCTGTGGCACGCCACTCTTGGAGCTGAACAATCGTTCTGCTTACTTGTTGGTCGAAAATCCGACCCGGAGTCCTATCCACATGCCGGCAGGAAAGCCCTTGGGCATGCTGATAGATAGCTCATTCCATGACTTCGAACTTTCAGTCCCCGTGATCGGACAACTTCCGTTGTTCTTGAACGACAGACAGGTTGGTGCAGACACATTCAGTACTTTCCCTTCACAAATGATAACCATCAAGCGGCATGAAGCCCTTCCTGAGGAACCCATTTGCAGTGCAACCTTAGATACTGACAGCGGTCAGTGTCTAACGGTTTTTGCAATAAATACTCAACCCTCTGAGTCACCGGTTGAAAGCCCGGAACACCAGAGACCCTCCTCCTCTGAACCTTATGACGGCTTCGAGGCCGAAGTCAGCCAGCAGCTTGACAAAGCGGATGCGCTGGAGTCAGAGGAGCAGAGAGCAGAGCTTAGAAGCCTGTTCTATGAGTTTCAGTCCGTCTTATCCAGGGACTCCCTGGACTGTGGACTCACAAACCTGCACACGGTTCGCATTCCAACGAACCCGAATGCCCCTCCTACTTTTGTACGTCAGTACAAGATTCCCCTCGCTGCTTATGAGTCGATCCAGGAGATCCTCGATCAGCTGAAGGAGAAAAACATCATCAGAGAGTGTAACTCCACTTACAACTCTCCCATCTGGCCGGTTCTGAAACCGACTGGGAAATGGCGTCTCACCATAGACTATCGTGCACTGAACAAACAAGTACCTCTCTCCAGGTGGCCTATGATCCATTTAGATCAGGAGCTAGCCAGAGTCAGAGATGCTCGTTTCTTCTCTACGGTTGACGTAGCCAACGGCTTCTGGACCATGAAGGTTGAGCCGGCGGACCAGTATAAGCTGGCTTTCTCCTTTGGAAATCGCCAATATACTTGGATTCGCTGCCCCTTTGGCTACTCTAACTCACCTGCCGAGTTCAACATCTTCCTCCACAAAGCCATGTCAGATGCTGCCTCCAGAGGGAACCTCATATATGTCGATGACATCTTGATGAGGAGTCGAACCTTCGAGGAGCACTTGGCTGAACTCCGTCACGTGCTGCAACAGCTCGCTGACGCCGGAGCTAAATTGGCGATTCTCAAGGGACAGTGGTGTCGAACCAAAGTGGAGTATGTTGGACTGCTGGTTGGCCCTAATGGAGTCGA
The DNA here is from genome assembly GCF_043380555.1 of Nothobranchius furzeri. Lineage (NCBI taxonomy): Eukaryota > Metazoa > Chordata > Actinopteri > Cyprinodontiformes > Nothobranchiidae > Nothobranchius > Nothobranchius furzeri. The sequence continues at coordinate 59,923,373 of NC_091754.1, forward strand.
GCCCCAAGCGGGACGCATTAGAGCCATTCAGGACATCAAAGCCCCAGCTAATCTGACTGAACTCAGGAGCTTCCTCGGAGTCTGCAACTACTCCAGACAGTTCATTGAGGAGTACGCTGAAACAGCGAGGCCCCTCACTGAGCTGCTTCGGAACGACACACCTTTCGTGTGGGACAGACCCCAAGAACTCTCCTTCCAGTTCCTAAAACAGAAGTTGGCGTCCGCACCCTGTCTGGCTTACCCAGACAAGGATAAAGAGTTCTACATAGAGGCTACTTTCTCCTCTCACTGCCTGAGCGCTGCTTTGAAGCAGAAACACGACCAGGACATGAGAGTTGTGGCATACGCCAGCAAGCCTCTGAGCAAGGTGGAACTCCAGTTCTCAGACTGTGAGAGAGCCCTCCTCTCTACAGTCTGGGCCGTCGAACACTTTCGTAGTTACATCGGTGGACAGAAAGTGATCATTGAAACGTGTCATCAGCCCGTCACCTTCCTAAACAGCCAGCGTCTGCGCAAAGGAAGAGTGTCAAACAGCCGCATTGCGACGTGGATGATGGTGCTCCAAGGATACAACATTGAGGTCAAGTATGGTCAGAACACCAAGCTAGCGCTAGGACAAGGGCTAGCAGGCTGCCAGCACTGTGACTCTGACTCCGTCATGGGCCCCCTGGACACACCTGCCGCAGTCTACCCAACCGCATCCAATCATCGCTACTTTGATGAGAATGTTTGCCAAGGGCTTCCGAAAGTTTACACTGACGGATGCGCCTACCTTCACGAAGGCCAGCTCCGTGCCGGGGTTGGAGTCGTTTGGGTGGACTGTGACACTAAGCAACCAAATCACTACCGGTTGGGCCAAAAGTCTAGTCAGTACGCCGAAATTGCTGCAGTGTTGATAACCCTCCAGCAGGCGGCAGCCTTGGACATCACTCAAATCGTCCTTTGCTCAGATTCAAACTACGCTAGACACAGCTTCATTTCTCACTTCCCCATGTGGAAGGAGAACCACATGAAAAACGCCAGGAACAGAGACGTGAAACACTCGGAGTTATTCCTAGCGTGTGATCTGCTCACCACTGAGAAAGGCATAATGGTCTACTGGAAAAAGGTCAAAGGTCACTCCAGGACCCTAGGTCCAGAGAAAGATGGTAATGACGAAGCTGACCGCCTTGCTAAGCTCGGTGCTGACCAGGGAACCTGCTGGGAATTCAAAGACGAGTGGCTTCCACCCAAGGCCGTTCACAAGGTCTGCGCGATTACTCGTCGCCATGCTAAACAGGCAGACGAACCTCGGACCGTTGAGGTACCAGTGTTTCTAGGCAGACAACCACAGGACGTGGACCTAGTCACCATGCAGGAACAAGATCCTGACCTGAAGCTCATCCGCGAGCTTCTCCAAAAGGGCCCGATGCCTGAACAACCATCACCACCTATTGGTGCAAGCCAAGATTTGGTAAACCTGCATCGTCAACTCACGCACCTGAAACTACAAAACGATTTGTTAGTTTACATGCGTGACGATCACAGCCCGCCGCGCTGGGTTGTTCCACTCGACCACAGAGGAGTGATGCTTGCCTACGCCCACGACACTCCGGTTGGAGGTCACCGCGGAGCAAAAGCTACCCTCGCGTCACTGACAGAAGTAGCATATTGGCCGTCGATGTCCAAGGACGTACACAGCTATGTCCAAGGCTGCCTCGTCTGTGCCCAGTTTCAACCCTCCCAGCCGCTTGCTAGAGCACCACTGCAACGCAGGGGAATAACCTTCCCTTGGTCCCACCTGCAGATCGACTGGGTTGGACCGGTTCCCAAATCGGCAAGAGGAAACAAATATATGCTAACTGTAACTTGCAGTTTCACAAAGTGGGTGGAATGCCTTCCAGCGCCAAACGATACAGCCGTCACAACCGCTGTACTGCTGATTAACCACGTTTTCAGTCGATGGGGACTTCCACTCTGCATTGACTCTGACCGAGGAACTCATTTCACATCCAGTGTAATGACGTCCCTGTTTGAACTTCTGGGAGTGGAAGTGAGATTCCACCTTCCCTATCACCCACAGTCATCCGGACAGGTCGAACGGATGAACCGCACGGTCGTCTCTATGCTCAAAAAGTACGTCTGCTCCACTGGGAAGGACTGGGACGTCAAGCTCCCTCTGGTCCTGATGGCCATACGGTCCACTCCACAGCGATCCACGGGGGTTACGCCCTTTGAGATGATGACCGGCAGACTGATGACTCTACCACTGCACCTCCTGTATCACCCAGAGGATGTCAGTGTTGCCACTGCCTATACCGCTCATCAGTATGTGGCAGACTTGAAAACACACCTCAGAGCTACGTTCGCGCACGCTCAGAAGAAACTGGAGACCAACGTAGAAGGCGCTAAGGCCTACTACGACCAAAAGACAACCAGCCGCGAATACGAGGTGGGTGACAAAGTATTCTACTTTCGGTTCGCCCAACCGGCACGCAAACCTAAGAAGTTCCTGCCCTGCTGGTCAGGACCATTTGAGATCGTGGCAAAACTCTCTCCAGTTGCATACAGGTTACGCATCACCAAAGCGAGACAGGAGCCTGTCTACAAATGGGTGCATGCAAACCAAATCAAACCCTACGTCAAACCATCCCCGCGGGTACAGAGACCAGACTCCCCGCAGGAGGTAGACGTAGTCGCTACATAGTTCTATGCATGGAAATGGAAAAGGGGGGGAAGTGCACGTTTAACCCACTAACATGTACTAACCGACAAAGAACCAGGCCCCCCGCCGTCACTTTCACTAACCAAGAGTAACTCCTCCTAGACCTCTAACAGGAAGTACCTACTAAAACCTTACAGGGTACTTTGGAACCTACATTCTGCTCTGATTAATGAATCTCTACGTGCAATCAAGACTTTGTCTGAAACCATACATCAGGATATTGTGTACACACGAGTGGTGAGAGATTTGATGCAGGACCTGCTCAGGGAAGTAAGTTCCACGCTGACAGCTTGGTTGAAAGTCGTATTTCCCCGTACTTGGTACCACTGGACCTGCTCAAAGTTAGCTTGACAGCTGCTACCCCTCTACTGTGCACCTTTCACAAATCCACCTAGCGTACAGCCTAGGTAGTGCAATTCCCATTCACGTTGATGCAGAAAATTAGAACTCGGTTTCCTGTTAAATGTTCCCATAATTGAGACACCTCACATCTATAGGTTTAGGTCGATGCTAACATTGGTATTTGAAAGGACGGTAGGCATTTCCACCTTGAACTAGAAACCTGGCACTCCATCATCTCAACCTCGAACAGCATGACTCAGAGATTGAGATCATGGACGCTTTCCAGGGTTATGACTTTGCCTTCGATTTAGAAATTGACCAACAATTACTGATTGAAGGAACCAAACTCGTTAAGTTCACACAAACCCCGCGTGAACTTACTTTGACGCTACATTGACACAGATTATACCACCTTAATCTGCACATTGGTCGCCCTGGGGATGGGATGGCTCATCACGGCCGTGATTGCTTATTCCGCCTACAGGCGTGTTAAGAAACTCCAAGATAAGATGCACTTGCTCACCTACGGTGTGCCTCGTGACCGCGTTCGGGGAGACTCCAAGCGTGAATGTACCACACCTGTCTAAAGGGGGTGAGCAACATTTTCTTTATTATTTTGTAACCCTAAGAGTAGTTCTCACTTTAGTCTACCTCACATTTTTATCTGAGTGTTGCATTATGTCACATTCTTTATAAGCTACACACTGAATGTATGACCTAAGAATGTATTTTATGAGACCTCAAGGTTGCTATGAATTTTCTTGGATGTTATATGTTTTTTTTTGGGTTTTCTGTATTTTTGTTTCTTACTTGGTCACATATTAACTAGTGGTTATGTGCCGGCCCAGCTCAGTCTGTCAATGACTCTGTCTGACGCACCAGCACATTGTAGTACCTCTTAGTTTTATGGTCCTTGTTTTAGCCCAAAGACTGTCCTGATCCACCCTTTGGACCAAAAAGGGGGGAATCTTGGGACCACATAGGTCAATGCGCGTTTGCGAACTATGGACCTCGTACATCACCGCGTGCTCCATAAACTGAACTGTATGGCCGGCGGTGAGATGCCTTTGTGTCCACTCGTGGAGTTAACCGCCCACCGACCTTCCTCCTTCTACACTACTACCTCTCGCATGGACGACATCATCATTGCGTACCACCTGCGTGAGTGGCTTCTTCTCGTTATGCGCGTTGGGGACTATCCCGTTTCCTATCCTCTTTGTGCCTGACAAAGACAAAGACCAAAGGCGCCAGGATCCAAGACAAAGACCAAAGACAAAGGCGTCCAAGGAGACCAACGTCCTAAGGGACAAACCCACCTGTGCTTCCGACAATCAAGTCGACCTACGTTCATGAGGAACAAACCCATCTGTGCTTCCGACGATCGAGCTTTGGGCGCGATCCCCGAAACCAAAAGGGGGAATGTTGAGGGTCTGACCTCATGAGGAAATTACTATGCAGTGATTTTCTCCAAAATGACTGTGCTTAAATTGCTCTGAAAAGCAAATAATCACATCAGCGCCAAGAAACTTCATTTCCCATGATGCTTTGCACACGGAAGCATTGTGATGACGTCACCGCCTAATACCAGAAACACGATCTGCGGGAGGCGGGAGCTTGGAGCTTTCCCGCGACTTCAAAGACTATAAATCATGAATGAGACAAAGAAACCTCGTTCTTTTGCCCAGGATACCTGGCGGTAAGGACACGCTTATCGACGCTCCGACAACTTGAGCACGCGGAAGCTCTAAGTGCCAAGTTGAGCCACGGAACTGCTGGAAACTAAACTGCAAGCCCATCAGATCTGCTCGTTTCTGCTCCCCTCCAGCTGATGTTTGAGGACACAGAACTGCGGAGGGAAACAACAACTCCATCCAGCTCTCAGAAACGCTGTAAGTTGTCAAACTCAGCCCAAAAGGAACTTCGTTTTCTTTGTGTCCAGCCGTGGAGAAACACTCGTGGAGCCAAACAACGAGAAAGCATCAAACCGACGGATGACGCTGGAAACTGCGGAGAAAAACGGAGAACCGTCAAATCATAACAGCGGGGGACGCCTTGCTGCTTTGGTGATCAGAAAACTCATTTTTTTCCTCTCCTTTTCCTCTCCCGTTTCCTCTATAGTCCAGAATAAGCAATAAACCGCGTCTATTGCTTAAAAAGTAGCTTCGTGTTTTCCTCTTTCGTTCCAAATTCGTCCTTCGGGTCATTTTGAAAGAATAAACTGCTTATTAATCATTGTTTGGTATCTTTAAATGTTCGGCCATGGCCAGGCTGATAAACTAAGGATATTAACTCGTGATTAATCTTTTGTGTTGTTGCATGATCCTTTGAAATGTTTTGAGTGATTTAAGGTTAAGTTACTACTGATTCTAAGTGCTTTGGAAGTTAAAGTGCAAGTTGCCACCCACACTTTAGCCAGACAAAGGAGTCAGCCATCTTGTATTCAAGACTCCATTTTGAATCCATACACACGCACACACACTACTCCTTTGTGAGAACAAAGGACCCCATTCATACATCCTACATACACACAAAACACCTTGAACATTATTTTGAATATACATCCTTTTATTATATCACATGGTTATTATTCATTTATGCCACTGTTTATTCATTTGACAAATTGTTAATTAAACGTTATAAAATTCAGATTTTCGTCTCCAGTAGCTTTGTTGTGTCGAAGAGAAGTCTCTGCTCCAAGGATTCTACGAACTTCAAGAAAGACTGATAAGAGTTTTGGATTCAATTTTTCCCCGGTTAAAGGGGAATGGTGCCCCGTATATCTAAGAATATCTTAATTAATTAATAAATCAGTAAATATTTACATATTTACAGAATTTATTGAAGAATCCAAAAGTAAGTTAACGCTTACGAATTGTTCGCTCCTAATAACCCCAACACCGCCCCCCCGCCCAGCCAGCAGAGAAGCAAATCTGTTTCAATGTGACCTTCGTTCCAACATGGCTGACGCATTAGCAGTGATTGTGATTATTTCACTGTAGATGTATTACTGATCGTTTCAGTATCATAACACAAAACATCACAATATTTCCCTGTACCAATATTTTCTTACATCCTTACTAGCAACTTTAAACCTAACCAAAGTTTAACAATACGTTGGAATTATCACAGTTAACTAGACGATTACCAGGCCTCCAACCCTTTAACCTCCAAATTCATCACAGAACACTCAGCAAAAGCCCACCTACCTACTTTCACCTACTTTCACCTACTTTCAATCAACTCTAATCGTTGTCATTTCCATCATTCTCGACTACTTTTATACAAAGTTTCAGCCTTGGTTCTGTTCCTGGCCAAAATTACGTTTAACCCTTCTGTTGTGTTAGGGTCAAGTTTGACCCGTTTTCAACTTTAACTGTATAGAAAGTACATTTTCCTTTTTTGTCCTGGAATGAGGCTTCATCTAATCCTCAGACACACCTATTTAAATGCAGCAAAATCGTCGTCGTCTTCCTCCGCTTACCGTAAATCCTCTAATACAGGCCGGTATTCAATTAAAAGCCGGGTCTAATACAGGCCGGTATTCAATTAAAAGCCGGGTCTCCAATTTTGGCCGGTGTCAGAGTCAGCGGAGGTAAATAATGGCCGGTCTCTTATTGTGGCCGGATGGAATGTGGTCACAAGCAAGTACGAGCGTCCCAGCGGTAGTCCCCAAATCAACCAGCAGAAGGCAGTAGGTGTTCACGCAGACCTTTATGAGGCTTTTTCTTCAACACTTTGTAACGCTACAGACACGATCCTCTATCACGCTCCTACCACACAGAGTCATGGTGTCAGTTAACCATGCTAATTCAACCCGCTCCACAGAACACACATCATCTTCCCTGTGGCTTACATAACACTCACACAACACGCAAATCAGCACATAGGAACTAGCAGAACGATAGGAAACACATATAACACAATACCCAGAATGCACCTGGCTTACAACCCCAGCCAGGTCATTACACTATCAAGTTCAAAGAGAACGTGCTGATTATGCTGCAGAACACTCTGGAGAGCAGCAGTAGGGGTTGTATGAACTACAGTAATCCCTCGTTTATCGCGGTAGATGCGTTCCAGACCTGGCCGCGATAGGTGAAAATCCGCGAAGTAGGGACTCCCAGCATGCCCCTCGCGGGGATTCCCTTCACGTCGCACCTACGTCACAAACCGCGGCTATAAACGGAAGTCGCCTTTCCAGCTCACCACTCAGTCATCGTTTCTTCAGATTCACGATCAGAGTTTCCAACCTACCGATCAATCCAACGAACTATCAGCTCATAGTAAGTTATCTTACTTACTTCTGGAAAGCCCGGCATTTCCGTGTCACTTCGTTGACGCTCGAACGCTCGGGGGTTTCCTAGAGCAGCCGGCGTTTCACCGACGCTATCACTTCCGCGTCTGTGAAACCACGCTCCCTATTGAATTATCGTATGATCACATTCTCTGTGATCAGCAACGCGCTGTGCCAGACCGTAGGTACTGACACGCGATCGTTCATGTCAGTTCATTTCCTTTAATGTTTTCTGTCTTTTATTTGCGCCTGATGCGTTTCGCTGCTGTGGAGCGGGGCGCTGCGGGCATCACCTTGTCCTCCGATGCACTGATCACTGATACGGCCGCCAAACAGCAAGCGCTCCGCTGTTTTTGCGGTCGGTAGATCTATTAGAACTGCAGTTCAAAGGTAACTCATGAGGTGAATATATATGAACCCAGGTAGCAGTTTCTCTTTAGGATTGAGAGGAGATGCAGGAAGATAATAAACAGACAGGACAGAAAAATAGTCAAATAAAAACAAGTTAGTTTTTGTACCTGGTGTTGCAACAAACAGACACCATTGAAGGTCATCAGAAGTGAGGAACAGAAAATGAAATAATTATTTTAATGTTTAGAGCAGCAGGAACTCCGAGAGGCTGCAGGCGCATCCGTGAGTTTGCGGCTGCTGCGCAGGGGGAGGGGGGAGAGGGCTAAAGCAGAAACTACCGTTGTTAAAAGAAACGTGTTTAACTTTGAAAATGTGGGCGCAATTTTAATTGTCAAAAACTCCAGCGAACCATTAGTTCATTTTGCTCAAATAGAAATAGAGGCCTGCCTCTAATACTGGCCCTCCTTCCAATAAAGGCCTGGAGCTTGATGAGCTTGAGTCAAATACAGGCCCGGGCCTGTATTAGAGGATTTACGGTATCCGGGTCCGGGTGGCGGGGGCAGCATCCCAACTAGGGAGCTCCAGACCGTCCTCTCCCCGGCCACCTCCACCAGCTCCTCCGGCAGGACCCCAAGGCATTCCCGGACCAGATTGGAGATGTAACCTCTCCAACGTGTCCTGGGTCGACCCGGGGGCCAGCAAAATCAGTTTTCACAATTTTAGTAAATTCTAAAGGTCTGGAAAAAAAAAGTTACATCTGTAGTGTTACGGGTCCAAAATGACCCCGCAGAGAAAACTGGCTGTTGAATGTATCACTTAAAAGCTGTGGGTTGCTCTGAGGATCAATTATGGCCCAGTGTGCACAGTTATGGCCCACATTACCAACACACACACACACACACATGCACAGTTCAAGATACGGCTTATTTTTTTTTCCATTGTTTAGATTATGGTTAATTCAGAACAACATACCTGTGCTAACACCATATTATTTTCAATGTTCAGTTTATGGTCAGTGCAGGTGCATGTGCGCGCACACAATCACACACACAGTGTGTTTATTTTATGGTTCAATAGTTTGGTTATTTGGTCTGGTTAAATAAAAGTTGGTTTTATGGGAAAAATGTTCTTGTGTCTTTATCCATGCGGGTCCGTTTTGACCCGAAACACCAAAGATGTCACTATTGTTAATAATTTTAAATATTAAAAAAAAAATACACATTTTTTGGTAGATGTACTGTAATATTAGTTTATAACACATTTATAGTTTATTATTACTCATTCTATAAGAAAAAGAAATATATTTAGTGAATTTAAACAGTTTTTGCATTCAAAAACGAGTGCTATGTTTTAAAATACTGTCAGTGGAGCCAACTAAAAAACTATTCACACACATTTATATGAACACATACTAAGCCAGCAATTAGCTGAAAAACAGCATTTGAAGAAAACTGGTGATTTTAGGCATTTTCAAGCATTTTTAAAATCATGGGTCCAAATGGACCCGCCAACACCACAGGTGTTATCAGCTTTCTAATGTAGTACAAGGGTTAACGCAGATCTCCCCTTATTCATAAGGACAACTGGATGTGCTGAGGCTTAGACGGTCAACACTAGATACACAGCTGCTGGTTGTCCTGCCTTTACATATTTACAAATACAGCAAAGATCTGCTGGTTGATCCATGACGGGTTTATAGCTAATGTCATGGAGGTGTGTATATGGGGCAGCCGCAAATATACAAGAGTAGTTATTGTTAGCAGATGTAGGGGAACACGTCGGCACGTTTTGGAAGTGATTTGGTAGTCGGATTTTACAAAATAAAAAATACATGTACAAAATACAATGTTCCTGTTACAAAACAAGAATACAAGTACAAATTGAGAATTACAAGTTACGAATCCAAAGTTACAAGTTACGAATCCAAAGTTACAAGTTACGAATCCAAAGTTACAAGTTACGAATCCAAAGTTACAAGTTACGAATCCAAAGTTACAAGTTACGAATCCAAAGTTACAAGTTACGAATCCAAAGTTACAAGTTACGAATCCAAAGTTACATGTGATGAAACATGTTTGCAGTTACAAAACTTGGTACAAGTTACGCTGAATATTGTCCCAATCCTAGTTCCATAGTCGGAGCGTTTAGTTTGGGTCCACAGCCTGCAGCCCAAGGCTCGGCAGAGCTGTGTATTTGTCCTCAGCGCTGCTCTTTGTAGCAGGAGTCTGAGAGTACAGTGTAATTTTATGTTAATCCATAAATATCTCAAGAAATAAAAAGAACCTTCCCCTTTGTGTGTGGGAACGTGATCATCTCTAAAGACATGCAGAGCTTCTCTGCAGTTATCTAGATTTAATAAAGAAACCGTTTCCACCAGAGGTCTGGGACTTTGTGAGTCTTTGTAGTGTTTTTACCAAAGCTCGGCATATAAACACCCCAAACACTGGCTGGGGATTAAGACAGAACCTTCCTGGTTGTATTCATGGAGTGACTGTTCGAGAGCCAAGGGCTCATGAAGGGTTTATACTGCCTCTAGTGGACTTGTTGAGTGTAACGGCATTCCAGAGTCAAAGTTCGGGGTTTTCAGCCCCGACTTTCTGTGTTTCCATTCAGACGGAGCAGTCGCGTGTTCATTCCTTCACGCTGACGTCTCACTTCCTGTTTCTGTTTTGTTGTGTTGAATCGCCGAAGGAGCGACAGCCAGAGTGCTGCTGAGAGCTGGAGACGTGTTTAGTGCATTTTTAGAATATAAAGTGAAAACGAACCGTTGCTTTGAGCCACGTCTCAGTTTGATACTCTGTCATGCTGAATCTATAACTGGACCAACTAGAAGCGATCGATCAAACATTCGCTTACGTTTACATAGAGACGCCACCTCTGACACAAGTAAATGTCAGTGGTCTCCGATGGGGCAGTTAAAATGTCTGATGTGAGTAAATGTGGTGTGTTTAGATGCCCGCGCCCCTGTTAGCATGGCTGATTGGTGCTTCAGGCGTGGTAAGGGAATGCTTTTCCCACCGGTGGTGTTCATCACCCAACCTCCTCCTCTCACATTCGGGGGTTTATGAAAGTCTTGTGCAACAACAGGAGTTTGAGGAGTAGAACGGTGTTTATAAATCCTTTTCCTGTGGGCTAATTACACGTTTAAACAAGTAGAAACAAGTTTAAAGCTGCACTAAAACATAGCTGCGCATCCTAATTATCTCTCCTTTTCTTTTATGTGGCATAAATCTGTAAAATCAGTCAAAAGATGGAAGCGAAGCCTGCAGAGAGGGGTGAGGTGGAGTTGCAGGACCGTAGGAACATGCAGAAATGTGCACATAGATACGGGAGCGCCTGCACACTTGATTTATTTGACTCATTTTGATCCAAACAGTCATTAAATGGGCTTCCCCTTATTCATTTCTAAACAAATAAGTCCATATATGAGTAATAGTCTTCCTTTTTATCCCCCTCATTCTCCGTCTCCTGGTTCATTCGGAGGATAATTAGCATTGTTGTTTTGTTGTAAACAGCCATTAAGAAATTAGATGTAATTAGTTTCAGCAGCCTACTTTCTCTGTGTTTGTTGACTGGACACTATTTGTTGTTTGAAGTTAAGATGGTGGAGTGTTTTGTCTGCACTCCTTTTGTGAAGTACGGGTGTGTAGATGTTGTGTGTTTTAGGGAAAGTCACACACTTACCGTCTCCGGTTGGTTTTTCTTCTTCTGTTGCCGACATGTTTGTTTTCTGATTTAATGAGGATCCGAGTGACGTTTCCCTCTCTTCTGTTTGCAGACCAACATCCCGTTCCTGCAGAACGTCCTGTCCAACAACCAGTTCCTGCACTCCACCGTGGACACCCAGTTTATTGACGAGAATCCAGAACTCTTCAACCTCAAGCCCACTCAGAACCGAGCTCAGAAGCTCCTGCACTACCTCGGTCCGTGTCTAAACCCTAGTTAGCTCTTTTCCTCTCAGGTTTTATACTCCATGGCACAGTTTTCCTGCGGTTTGAGCTGCCAAACCCGCTCCCGTGTGCAGAGAAACGATGAAGGTTAAAAGCCGCACGAACATTTGGAACAAAATAACAGATTTTTATCTGCATCTGTGGTTCAGATAGGCGAGATGCATCGCCGTTCAACAACTAAAGAGATGGATTGTGTTAGATACAAGTAGACAAGGGAATTGTTTCTCATGCAGGAGAAGAATTCCAGTTCTCAGACGGAGAACGGTAGAAGTAAAATCCCTTCCAGCGAGCCTTAGGTGGGAAAAAAGATCCAACTTCTGTAGGGGAAGTCTAAAGGAGTCTCGCTGATGCTTTTATCTTAGTTTTTTATGTGCCTTTTGTTAAACTGTTCCTATATACTGGTGTGTCTAGGTCATGTGATGGTGAATGGACCAACCACGCCCATCCCAGTCAAGGCTAAGCCGTCCTCCATCGACCCAGCCGTCCCTTCCGTCACCATGGGTAGGTGCTCTCACAGAACAGTCACGAAACACCAGATTAAAGTCTAAATAAATGTCTGTTTAGGTCTAGCTGTTACGTTTAAACGTAGAAAAGGTCAAAACGCTGAACTGGGACACGGATACATCCAGGTGATCATTCCCAGTGGGTTTATTACGAGGTGGTGGCGGTGGCTCGGCGAGGGCCAGGGCTTGTTGTTTCCCCGACTAAACCTGTGGGCGCTGGTGAATCTGTAGGGCTGTTTGGATAAAAGCACCCACCCAATGACAAATGGGCTGTCGCGCAGCCCGATAGCTGCAGGCAGAAAGGCCTTGCTGAACGGCTGAGGCAGGCGCTCTGGGATGGAGGGGTTTTAGCCTGGAGTGCTCCGCTGAACTGTGATCACCGCTCGTCGTTTGTGCCGGCACGAGTCCTCCACTTCTCCCTCTCTGCTCTGCAGGAGCCTTTCTCTGCCTCGCATTTGTTTTCCTGTTTCGCTGTTTTAAACAACCGCTGGAAAATGCATCAATTAAGCATCAAGTAGATGGATTTTCCTGTTTAGGTGGGTCATTGTGATGATGTCACAGCCCGTCGTGGCGTTCATCGGTCGTCTCCTGCTGCTCGTTTCACACGCTGCTGCGTCGGTGTGACGTGTTCATCAGCACCTAGCTCTGCCTCGGCACATTACCCAGCATGCCCTGCAAACAGCACTTTACTGCAAAATAACGTGAATAATATGAATCGTAATCAATCGTGACTAATCGTATCTGACGTCTAAAACCATGCTCGGTGCAGATGGATCAGCTCTGCATGTGTTTTTACTCTTTCTGAGCACGCAGGCTCGTTTTTTTTTTAGACTTAAGCGATTGTTACCCGTCTCACTTGTTGCAGGTCTCCGACACACACGAGCACGCGGGGTGAACCGGCTCTCCGTGGACGCCGTGTGTGCACGCGCTCCGGTTCACCTACCGTAAGCAGCTGATGAGGTGGTTGTATGCAGCACAGAGGCATACCTAAAGACTAGTAATGAGATTTGTAATGTGCTTATGTCCTTTCTTTCATTCGACGGAGGGATTGGGCGAAGAGAGGGATTAGGCCTGTATTATCGCACTGTCTGGAGAGGCGTGGAACCAAGGCCTGGGTTTAATCCCAGCAGAAAGCTGGAGGTGACGGGCGGAGGGGAGAATTTGATCAGGGAAGTGAGGAATGCGTAGCCTTCACAGATGAAAGATGTTGTGTCTCAGAATAAAAGCAGATCAGCTGGGACGCTTCTGAAGAAATCTTCAAGGTTGTGAGCGCAGCTGCCATCCAGAGGTCACTTCATGCAACCCAACGGTAACCTGAGACACGCCGTTGTTCTGAAAACACACGGCCACATTTAGGCTGATAGCAGGTGCAGTGTGAACAAAGATCAACAGAGATGAAAATGCTGATGTCAGTGACTCATTAGGGTAACCGTGGTAACCACACACCTGTGTCCTCGAAGAGCAAAGTCGAAAATACTCCTCAAACAAACCGTAACTTCTAAAAATCAAATGGAGGAAGTGTTCCTGAAGCATCTGGCTGTCCCATGTGTGCATTTTACACACATGCAGCATTTTTATTTTTTTATCAATCCATCACGTCAAAAAGACCTCTCCAATCAGGAGATCTCCAAAGAGAGATCAGGAGGACTTCAGGGGTGCACGATCTCCTAGATTCACGACACGGCCTGTGTTTAGTACAGCACCTTCTGGAGGCCTAGAACCCCCCAAGACGCTTAACAGCACCAACAGTGATACACACACACACACACACACACACACACACACACATTCTCACCCCGGTGGTGATGAGCTCACTGACAGATGCGAGGCTTTCTAAGCACCGGCGCCATCGGTCCCTCCGGTCCTCTGCCAGCAAGCAAGGAGGGGTTAAGCGTCTTGCCCAAGGACACAACAGCAGCATCCTTTGGTCAGAGCCGGGACCGATCCAACAACCGATGTCGGTACAAGATCGGTTCGGGGTCCTTCGACTGCCGAAGACGTCACATGACTGCAAATCTACTCGGCTTTCACACACACGTTTTGGAAAGACATCAGCTGTTTTGTTAATAAATTCTTGTTTGTTAACACCTAAATGTTTTCTTTATAGTTGTAATTTGTTAATAAAACACCATATTATCTTTGTTTTGTAAAGAATGTGAAACTGCATAAAACCAACATCGGACTGACACAAAACAGAACAGTTCTTATATGTGAAGCCACATCTGTTAGTATTAACGTGGAGCTCGTCTGTATATCTCCTTCGTTGTTATCTAAAAACATTCTTTGACTCAAAATGTTGCTTGGTGTCTTTCAATAAAGTTCTTATATTTTATTTTGCCCCGTTTCATCAACATCAAGAGCTTTTGAGGGTCACCGTTTATCATTTGCTTATATTTTACATTTCCTTTAGAAATTCAAACACATTTTCTCCAACAAGTGTTGATTTTTGGACTACATGACTACAACCGCTAAGACTACGACCGTAAATTTGTTCTGACCAATCAAAATCATAGTGTGATAACGTCACTTCCGTACGCTTCATGTTCAGCCAATCAACTACTCTGACGTCATCGGCAGTCGAAGGACCCCGAGCCGATCCTGCACTGACACCGGCTCTCCCCCCTGAGCTACTGCTGATGTCGGCTCTAGTTGTGTCAGAACTTGGGGTGCCATGGTGAACGGCAGTATCACCTCGCAGGCTCTTTGCGTCTTGTTGTCACAGCTGATATAAAAGTCGTGGACGCCTCTTCAAAGCTAACTTAGACAGACTCCAGTGAGACTGCTGCCATCTTGACAAGCTGTGATGTCACATTTACATATAGATGTAGATCTCTGGCCTCCCTTAGTAAAACTATAAATTACATTATCTGTTCAGTCAAATATTCTGTGACTCGGTAAAACTTGACATGAGCTGAAAAAAACAGCTGTTTTAATAACCATCACGGGTAAAGGGAGCTCCATGAACCATGCCATGGCACCACTGGTTACCAGAACCTGCTCTCACTCGCTGGTGAAGAGCCGTTAGGAGAAAGAGCAGATCCGGTTCTGCTCCCTAATTAGGAAGTGTAATCTGGAATATTCCCTCTGAAGGCTGGTTACTGGTGACTCATGCATAGTTTAGAGTTGCACCTTGTTCCAATTATTGTCCGCATTTATTTAATGGAGGACATCTAGAGGTTAACCACCAGATGCCTCTGAGCCAGCTCCAGGAAAAATGACACTACATCTCCTAAATGTGCGCTGCTTCTCCATGTCTAGGATGAGTTGTGGTTGAGCGCTGTGTCGTTCTACGAGGAAAGACCAGTGGAGTTAATGCCTCAGCGTTCCGTCTGGCTTCCTCTTTGTAGTTTTGAGGTTTATTTGTACAATTTAAGCCCAGGCAAACTTTAAAGCGTGTTTCTGAAACCTGAAGCTACTTAAAGAAAACCCAGTTTATCGGCTGTGTGGAGAAGATGAGCATACCATACCGTACCACCTTTATTTATATAGCACTTTAAAAACAGCCATACGGCTGACCAAAGTGCTGAACAGTCGTACAATAATAGAGATAAAAAACATAAAACAGTACTATAAAATACAGCCAACAAAAAAAACAAGCCGACAAAAAAAAGTACCAATAAAACAATGAAACCTTACAATGGACGATAACATAAGTAGTAGTAAAAGCCAAACTAACAGCTAACTGTTAAAAGCAAGGGTAAAATAGTGTGTCTTTAGTCTAGACGTAAAATCTGCCAAGGAGGATGCCAGTCCAACTGTGACTGGAAGTTCGTTCCACAGTTTAGGACCCGCGACAGAGAAAGCTCTTTGTCCGCATGATTTGTAACACGCTTTCGGGACCTCGAGGAGCAACAGGCTGGAGGACCTGCGTGTGCGACCAGGAGTATAAATTGAAAGAAGGTCAGATGCGTACACGGGGACAAGACCGTGGAGGGATTTGAAAACAAAAAGTAGCATTTTATATTGGACCCTGAAAGTGATGGGGCAGCAGTAGCTCAACAGGTTGAGCGGGTTGTCCAGTAATCGGAAGGTTGCAGGTTCGATCCCGGCTCCGGACAGAGAATTCTGCTGTTGTGTCCTTGGGCAAGACACTTAACTCAACTTGCCCGCTGGTGGTGGTCGGAGGGTCCGGTGGCGCCTGTGCTCGGCAGCCTCGCCTCTCATCTCCACCAGTGTATGAATGTGTGTGTGAATGGATGAATGATGCAATGTAATGTAAAGCGCTTTGGAGTCCTTACTCTGAGAGGCGCTATACAAGTGCGGGTCATTTATCATGATGGGCAACCAATGAAAGGATTTTGGAACTGGTGTTATATGCTGGTGCCTGTCAGTACGCGTTAGGAATCTAGCAGCTGCGTTTTGAACGAGTTGAAGTCGGGCAAGGGTTGACTTATTGACACCCAGCAAAACTACGTTTGAGTAGTCGAGCCTAGATGTGATGAGGGCATGAACAACTCATTCCAGAGTTTTTCTAGATAAAACAGCTCTTAATTTGGACAGATGGCGGAGTTGGAAAAAAAACGAGATTTTACAGTGGCATTGACCTGGGCGTCCATCCTTAGAGATGAATCCATCTTCACACCCAGGTTTGTCACAACGGTTTTTAGATTTTGAGAAACAGATGAAAGATCTGGGGTTTGGAAAGAGCTAGATCTGACCGGATGAACCAGGATCAGTTCAGTCTTGGAATCATTGAGATGCAGAAAATTTGTCGCCAGCCAACATTTCACATCACGTAAGCAGTCTTGAAGAGGCTGGATGGATTGCTGGGGTTTCACCGACATGTAAATCTGACAGTCGTCAGCATATAAGTGATATTGAACAGTGTTTTTTAGGATTAAGCTGAGGGGAAGGAGGTAAAGACAAAACAACAAAGGCCCCAGAATAGATCCCTGCGGGACCCCACACGAGAGAGGAGCAGAGCGAGATGAGATGCTGTTCAACAGCATGTGTGCCTGTGAGCGGGTGTTTGGGATGCGGGGCTGGGAGCGGGTCCATCCCTTCTCTACCTGCTGTTTAACACTTTTCCAGCACACCTGACTTTAATAAAGCCCTGATTAAAAGTCACAATGCAGGCATCATACCGCTCCTAAACACACACGTACTTCCGATTAGGGCTGAAACGCTTCCTCGAGTACCTCGAATAATTTGAGTACAAAAAAGCCTCGAGTCAAATTCTCTGCCTCGAGGCTTCGTTTAATTCATGTTTAATTAATTCATGGCTTTGCAATCGCCCGGGGGCATGTTTCACCCGGACCGAAATAAGTGACGCACATACAAACGGCACTGAATGCACACGCGAGTAGCGAATGTAACTTAACTTTCTCTTAAGCCACGGCGGACAACGTGGACCCCAGTGGAGTGCGAAAAAGGCAGAAAATGTCAAAGGTGTGGGACCATTTTTCACGTCGTAAGGCGGAAAACGTAGTCCAGTATAAATACTGTAAAATGGATTTAGCCCACCACACCATATTCCTCGATGCTGCAACCTCACCAGAGCCCCCTTCAGACAGGCCATGAAAAACGGAAATGTTCCGGACTCTGTCCGTAAGACCTTTGTGTCTGAATACAAACATCCGGATAACGTGTTCCGGAATTTAACCGGACGAAGCCCCTAGTAACAGGTCCGGACTTGTTACGGACAGGGTGGCTGCTTCAGACTGGTGAGGTAGAGTTCCGGACAAGGGGGAGGGGGAGGAGGAGGGGACTGGGGGACGCTGTGCGCACCTATATAGCCCGCTACTGTAGCATGCGGCGAACCACGGCAGCTCGTCTCCTACGGAACCGTCTAGACGCGCGACGGAGCGCTTCACACCGCTTCAGTGATTCCTCTAACCATTGAGCTCCATCATCCAGGTCTCTTATGCGTCTTCGTGTGCACAGAATTATGCTTAAGCGCCTCGTGATTTTTATCTTGAGAGGCGCTATAGAAATGATATTTTCTTCTTCTTCTTCTTAACATAAGTCCGATTCCTCCCCAACCCAACCCCCCACCCCACCCCCGCCGCCGTCAGACATCTGGAACTTTTCCCTGCTGTGTGAACGCAGCCGAAAGGACAAGTTCTGGTACAAAAGTGGTGTGTCTGAAAACAGTTCCGGTTAAAAACCGGATCGAATTGTCCACAAATGTTCCAGAATGTCTGTCTGAAAAGGGCTCAGGAAACATCCACATGTAAAAGTCACTTCTGCAAGCGGACTCGGAGCCTCTACAAGATAATTGCATTTTAGCCTGTATTTCTGTATATTCTGCAGACACTGCGACTTTTTCATTTGTAGCACTCAGTTTCAGCTCACACCGTACGTCTGGTAGCAACACTTCGGTCTTAAAATGTGCTAAAAATAGCAGTTTTTACAACAGGTCGGACTTTTTACTGTGTTGTTATTGATGCCTGTTGTCCCTTGGGATCGCTGCAGGAGGACACGGGTGTTTATGAGTGGCGGAGGAAAACGAAATAAAGTAAATAAATGTTGTGTGATCAGTGTAATTTGACATAACCACGGCAAACATGCTTTCTCGACTATCCTTGTTAGTGTGAGAAAAAAAAAGTGTAGAAATGAAAACGGACGTGTGGTAATAGGGAAACAGCTGGCGAGCCATGTTTGCGCATGCGCCGTGAGCGGTTCTGGTGCTGTTTGGGCCGCAGCCGCTCGCATTTGTTTACTGTGAAGTAAAGTTGAAGTGCTGAAGTTTTGAAAACTAATTTGGAATAAAACTTGAAGAAAAACTGGCAATTGCTTTCTCATTTTAAGAGGTCTTTCATATTTTATAACATGCTGTTTGATGTAATGGTTTAAAAACGCAAAAGGGTAATATATTAGAGTACTCGATTATTCGATAAAATATTCGATAGAGTACTCGATTACAAAAATATTCGATAGCTGCAACCCTACTTCCGATATATTAGGAATGGGGCAGTGAATGCCATTTGTTTGAAACTGTAGCTAAAGGACCTGAGAGTGCCGTCGTGTCGTCTTCCTGGACGTGTTGCAGCTGCAGGAGGGGAGCTGCAGAGAGCAGGGAGGTGGAGAATGTCAGCGCAGGAGGAAAGAAGTGACACGAGGCTGAGAGATGGAGGAGTGGAGTGTGTGCAGAGAAGCTGGGAGTGGGAGTTAGGGAGGCCTTCAATGCAAATGAGAGGGTATGTTTATGTGCAAGTGGGTCAGTAGTCAAGCACAGCAGCCACATGGGACCTCTATCTTCTTACTGTTTGTTTTTTTTTTTTTTACTATACAACACAAATTCACTCAAACACTAATGTTCCTTGGAAACTGTTACACGCTGAGGTCCTTTTAAACATAGACAGGGCAGTCCCCGTGCTTCTGACCCCGTTTCTTTGTGACTGCAGACTCGTGCTGAAATGGGTGACACAGAACACGACTGGCGAACGGGAGGAAACCATTTAGCATTAACGTTCTTCGTGAGTTACCAATTAACACGAGCAGGAGGACCTCACGGATGTTTTTCAGGGAGGCTGTTTGGTGTGAGCCGTGCTCACTTTGATTTTGTAGTCCTTGGGGCACGGAGGGTTTGTGTTGAGCAGTGAGGTGAAACTAAACTCAGGAACAAATCAAACGTCGCAGTTTTCAGAAGACAGACAGATGATTATTCAGTCCGTTCTGTAATCAGTTGCATCAGCCACGCACGAGCATACTAGTTATTTAGAGACGGGCACATTTGTGGACTCCTGCCTCTTTTGATTTTATCATTTTTCAGCACCGGAAAAGGTGGCTTGCCAACTCCGGGTCGGGAGAGAGGTCCTACCTCAAGTGGAGGAGTTTAAGCATCTCGGGGTCTTGTTCACGAGTGAGGGTAGGAGGGATCGGGAGATCGACAGGCGGATTGGTTCGGCATCTGCAGTGATTCAATTCAATTCAAGTTTATTTATAAAGCGCCAAATCACGACAAGAGTCGTCTCAAGGCACGTCACATAATAAAAATTCCAATTCAGGTCAGTTCATTAAGCCAATCAGAAATATTTTTTCCTATATAAGGAACCCAGCAAATTGCATCAAGTCACTGACTAGTGTCAGTGACTATACAGCAATCCTCATACTAAGCAAGCATGCAGCGACAGTGGAGAGGAAAACTCCCTTTTAACAGGAAGAAACCTCCAGAGAATCCTGGCTCAGTATAAGCAGCCATCCTCCACGACTCGCTGGGGATCGAGAAGACAGAGCAGACACACACACACACACACACACACACACACACACACACACACACACACACAGACAAGTAATGTGTCTACAGTTATATTGTGATATCTTAGTAAATATTCTATTTGGTGGAAGATAAACTTTATTGTATTTATCCTAGTGGATCTATAATTAAACGGATAAACTAGTAGTAGCACATCAAAAGTCAAGGAAACCAAAAACTTATTATCAGGAGAGAGAGAATGTTTAAGTGGTTAGCAGCAGTGTGCTAGTCGATGGCCCCCTCTGAGCCGATCTGTCGTGGTGAAGAGGGAGCTGAGCCAGAAAGCCAGGCTCTCGATTTACCGGTCGATCTACGTCCCAATCCTCACCTATGGTCATGAGCTTTGGGTAATGACCGAAAGAACGAGATCGCGGATACAAGCGGCCGAAATGAGTTTCCTCCGTAGGGTGGCCGGGCTCAGCCTTAGAGATAGGGTGAGGAGCTCGGACATTCGGGAGGGACTCGGAGTAGAACCGCTGCTCCTCCGGATCGAAAGGAGTCAGTTGAGGTGGTTTGGGCATCTGGTCAGGATGCCTCCTGGACGCCTCCCCGGGGAGGTGTTTCTGGCATGTCCTGCCGGCAGAAGGCCCCCGGCTCGACCCAGGACACGTTGGAGAGGTTACATCTCCAATCTGGTCCGGGAACGCCTTGGGGTCCTGCCGGAGGAGCTGGTGGAGGTGGCCGGGGAGAGGACGGTCTGGAGCTCCCTAGTTGGGATGCTTCCCCCGCCACCCGGACCCGGATAAGCGGAGGAAGACGACGACAACATTTTTCAGCACAACACTGTTGGAGAATGAAAGAAATCAGGATCTAAACTTCATTTAAACAGTTAGCATCACTGTTAGCCACCTGGCTGTCGGGGTTTTGCAAAAACGATTGCTTGCATATAAAACCTCAATAAAATAACATGTTTTTAAATATTAAGGATCATAAAACAAAACATTGTGATATTTTAGTGTATTTGTGTTTTCTTACATCACTGAGTATTAAAGGGTTGTGCTAGTGGAAAAGCCAAACAGCAGATCTGCTTCAGCTGCCTTGAGTCCTAAAAACTCTAATCAGTCCGTCTCTTGTCGAAGAGCATGCGGGGATGTGGACGGGTAGAAAGTACGCTCGTTTGCTTGTCTGGGTGAATGATCGTACACCACAGCAGAATAGATCCGATTCTGGGTCCGGTTCGGCTTCGCCTCAGGTTCAAAATGTGTTCAAATGCAAATATGAACAGATTCAAGCTAGTGGTCAGATTTCCACAGCCAACATGGTAACTTGGATGTACCGATGTTTTTTCCTGGGAATTCTCCTAGAGTCTGTGTGACTCCGCGGATGCTTTTAGCAGTTGTGCTGTGTTTTAATCCTGTGTGTGAGGAGTTTTATAAGCTACGACCTTGTGTCTAACCATCCCCGTTCCAGGCTCCTCCGAGACCAGAGCCTGCTGGTTTTCTGAAACACTCCTAATGGATGTGACGAGGGTTCACCCGGTTTCAGCTCATCTGTTTGCCGTACATCACTTACCTTTTCTCTTTTTACTCTACTTACTGTCAGGCTCTGAGGTCAATATTGGTCCGGCACTTCCGTCCAGAACATTTTAAAGGGGAGGCATGAAATATTGAACAGATACTTATGATTTCCAGAAGAGGAAAATAAGATGAATCTCTCTGACATATCCTATTCCTCAGACTAGAAGTCTTTACTCATGAGGTGCTAAAATCAAATAAAAGAATGACTTTTTTTGTAGTCGTATGGATCTTGTTTACCAAACAGGTCAACATGTAAAAACGATGTTTGAATTATTTAATTCACCACGGGTAGTGGAAAATCCCACTTTGCAGAGCATCCGTGTCTTCCAGATTTTTCCTAAAAGGGAGACTCGGTTGTTTTGGCTTGCTTTTAGCACCCCCTATTGGTCGTTTGTAGAATCAAACGTAAAACCTCGCTGTTCGTTCGTCCGGTTTCCACCTTAAACTAACAGCTGAACTGTCTCCCAGCCTCCCATCACTACATTAAACAAATCAGCTGTGTTGATGAGCTAAAACATGCAGGAAATGTGCTGGAGCCAGACTGCAGCACCAGGTATATCAGCTCAAGTCCAACAGACTGGACCGGCAACTGTGAAGCTGCAAGTGGGATATTCTGCCCACAGGGGGCGATAAAGGCTGGGTGGCCTTTCATTGATCCTGTACAGCAGCGGTATTCAATTGTGGGCCTGGAGGGCCGGTATCCAGCATGTTTGAGCTTAAACCCTGTTTCAGCACACCTGATTTAAATTAGCAGGTGATTAACCGGCTTCTGCAGAGCCTGATGAGCTGCTGCACAGGTGAGTCAACCACTGAATGTAGTGTGTTGAAGCACAACCACTAAAATGTGATGTATACCAGCTCTCCTGGACCGGGATTGAATACCCCTGCTGTGAGGGGTCATTTTAGCACATACTGGCTCAAGGAAAGGATTTAAAAATATGAATAAGTTGCAAAGTATCCTGTTAAATGTTATGATTTTGTCATTGTGTTTTATAATGAAACCATCCCAACAATGGATTAGGACTGATGATTGTGCAGGAAGAGTATAAATTACAAGGAATGTAAGAAATGTAAATTCCCTTTTTGTAATCCTACATGGGCTAATTGAGAGGCGTGACTCCAGGGGTGCCTCTGGGCTGTGTATTTGGTCCTGTTCATTTGTCTCGGAGTTAGGGTTGTCACGGTGTGAAAATTTAACCTCACAGTTATTGTGACCAAAATTATCACGGTTTTCGGTATTATTGCTGTATTTTTTTAAACATTTTAAATTTTCTGGAAACTACATAAACCCTTTATATCAGGAAAACATTGTCCTCAGTTTCTGTCTAAATTTTGCCTAAAATGTGTTGTTTTGTAATTATGTTGTTTATTTGTTTACATTTTTCCCCTTTAGTCTTTAAAATACCAATATTTGCCCATAACTTCTTATTTATTGTCTGTTTGATGTCATCATTTAAAAAATATTAGACCAGATGATACTCAGTACTCAAGTAGTCTTCTAATCAGATACTTTTTTACCCTTACTTGAGTAATAAACCCTATATCAGGGAAATATCGTCCTCGGTTTGTGTCCTTCCAGTGAGCTTTGCAGATGTGGGAAAATGTCATCAGGCAGTAATCGTTGTTAAATTCATAATTATTCTCGGAGAGAGACCAACTCTTATCTGCCCCTGGGAGCCCCGTAATGCATAGCGTCATTTCAACATGGCCGTGTCCGCGACACGGTTTATATGCAGGTAGCGGCGCTGCGGCTGCTTTATATAGCGACTCGTTGCGTTCTCCCTCAACCCAAATCCTCGGATCACGCATTTTAGCTAAAACGCTAACGTTAGCTTGCCTTGCGTTGACTGTAGAGTTGTGGGTGATGGTCACGCAGATGTGTCATGAGATTTGAAGCGTTGCTGCCTTTCACAGACACTTTTTCTGCTCGTGCTGCAAACAGGATAGCCGTCTTCTATCAACTGTCCCTCGGCATTCTTCAAATATCCAAAAGATGCCCGTACTTCCCACTTTGTCTTCTTTGAGGGATAATAAATGTCCTGAGCGCTGCCGTCTCCTCCTTTGGACATTATTTCAGCTTTAGCTTCAAGAAAGTTTTGGTTGTAAACAACAAAGTGCGCATGTGCCGCCGGCAACTTCAGCAGATGATACGGTGGCTGGTAAGGGTCACCGCGCCTACACCGCAGCCACGGTAATCCACCGAGATAATATAGTTTTTAAAAACAAGACGGTTATTATTATTGTCAACTTTTTTTTTTACCGGGGTTTACCGCTACACCGGTTACCGTGACAACCCTACTCTGAGGACATGGGGTATGTTTGGGTGACAGGAGCATCAGGTCTGTGAGGAAAGCTTAGGGAACAGGTTTAGAAACTGTCATAAAGACACAGGTGAGCTGGCTGGCTGGTGGGAGGTTTTCAGTGTAAAAGAGAAACTTTGTCTGTATGGAAGTGGGTCAGCAAACATGTGGGACTCGCATCTCTTCACTACCTTGTTTTGTTGTTCTTGGCCCAGTAGAGCATCAAGACAAATCCGCTCAATTGTTGACTGTTTTCCAGGAAACTTGTCACACATGTGGAGGCACTGCAGTCCCAGCACACCCCCTCTGATGCACCGCGTCCAGAGCAAAGCTGGCGACAGACTGCAGTTGATCAGAATACGGTCCGAGTCTGGAGCCGCGTAGTGGGACGGATCGGACTTTAATGATTAGTCACTCTTTGTTCTTCCGTTCTTTACCACAGATCTGAACAGCTTCAGCAGCAGGACTCAACTAAGCTCCTCTAGTTTGTTGCATTTAGTTGTTTGTTTGTTTTGGGCATTTTGGACGTGATCTAATACGTGGTGCTAATTTAGCCTACACCTTAGAAGTAATTACAGCAGAGACCGTTTGTTTTCAGTGAAGTAAAACAAAAATACATCCGCGCAGAGACGCTCGGAGAGCCACCCAAACCTCATTAACTAGTCGTGTTGATTGATCGTACACGCCACAGCAAAAATAGATCCGTGTTGACTCTCATTTATTATCGCCTCAGGTCATGCTGCTTTTCAGTCACATGGCAAAGAGGAAGATTAGGATTGAAGGTGGTCCGTGTCTGTTACAGAAGTTAAACTTTAAATCGTTCAAAGGTGTAAATAATGATTTAGATAAACAACTCTGAACTCAGATGATGAGTTTTACACTTTTACTGCTTTAACTGACACAAAGCTTGAACATAGGCTCGCGAGTACCTCAGGAGGCAGAGCGTCGCTAAATAAGTCGTGTGCACCGAATGTAAACGGAGCCAGCAAACGTCTTTGCAAAGCAAATGTTCTGAGGGAAAATCTCCGTGGACGATCCCGGTCCCGAGCGAGGCGGCTGTCTCCATCCTCACAGAAAGACATTCACCTATGGAAGCCAGAGACTGGGCATGCGCTGCTCCTCCTGAGTACTGACAGGCCCTTTCACATAACTGTTTCACAGTGTGGCTGCAGACATTCCCTTTCAGGCCACCTGTGGCTGTTCACAAATGCACCAATCGAGTTAGCTGCCTCTGGCAACAGTGGGCGTTGGCATCATGAATCCATCGCTGCAGAACAAGGAAATGACAACGCTGTTGTTGGTTAGAATTGTGTTGGCCCACTTCACTTCACTTACTACTACTACTAAACTTTATCTAGCGCCTCCACATGGCCCAAGGACCAAACGAAGCGCTGCACAGCAGAAGTAAACATAAAAAATAAAATAAAAACATATAAAACCATTTAAAAACCAACAAAAACATGCAGATAAAATCTAGGTGGGGCAGCAAAAAAGTGCAAAGCCATCCGTTAACGAGGCTCTTCCTGAATAACAGCTAAAGAATAAAAGTGAGTTTTCAGACGGCTCAAACTCGCCGAGCGTGGTGGCCTGTTTAACCCATGCAGGTAGCTCATCCCAGAGCCTCGGCCCCAGCACCGAGAAAGCACGACCCCCTCGAGATTTCAGTCTGTGTTTAGGAACGACCAACAGTCCTTGCTGTGCTGACCGAAGGTTCCTTGCGGGAACACAAGGATGGATCAGATCCGCCAGATAACGTGGAGCCAACTCATGTAAACATTTAAAAACAAACACCAGAACTTTAAACGAAATTCTAAAAGAGACTGGAAGCCAGTGTAGGGATGCCAAGACGGGCGTGATGTGTTCAGATCTCCTGGTACCAGTCAGTAACCTGGCTGCCGCGTTTTGGACCTTCTGTGGTTTCGCTATGGAGGCCTGCTTGATGCCTGCATAAAGAGAGTTACAGCAGTCCAGTCTGGTGGTAATGAAGGCGTGGATGACAGTTTCCAGATGTTTACGTGAAAGAAGCGGCTTAATCCTAGCTATTCTCCTGAGATGGAAGTAGCAGGATCCGATTGTTCCGTTGACCTGGCTGTCCAGTGTGAGCTCCACATCCAACTTCACCCCCAGGTTGGTGACCACCGCCTTCTCAAAAGGCGCTAATGAAGGAGAGTCAATCCCTTGGGCACATCCCAAACAGGATAGTCCCCGTTTTATTCGGTTGAAGAACAATAAATTTTGAGCCATCCATAACTTGACCTCCTCCACTTGAAGCTCCGCGCCGGGACTACCTCTCTTCTGCTTTTGGCTTTTAAATGAATTTCTGTAAGAAATTAGCGCCGCAGCCTTCCTGTCATGTCGACGTTTATCCTAATGTAGTCGGTGCTTCATCGAGACCACCTGGTGTTGTGGGACCTAAAACAGAACCACAGGAGACATGAGTCACGTGTTAATAGACGGATAAAGGGTAGAAATGGATTCTGGAGCTGGATGGTTTTCACCTGGCTGCCTCACAGGTTCAGCTTCCTGCACGTCTGTGTTCACTAAAGGGTGCGTGCTTTATGGATAACTCTAGTCTCATGAGTCACCGCCGCCAAGAGTAATCCGTTTTTACAAATCAGTGGGTGGGTCTGTCTAATGAGTCTTCTGCTGAGCTGACGTTACAGATGATCCCTTTAGCTTTTGGTCAGGGTGTGCATGTCGGTGTTAGAAGTCCTGATGCTTCACCTCTCACCTGGAAGGGTTCTTCAGCTGTTTTAGGATGAAAGGTGAAGCATCAACCAGAAAAATTCAATTCCAAGACCCTTTAGTGAAATTCCCACGTTTTTGGATGACTCCGCAGCAACATGAAAGGAAGCCAGCATAAATCAGCTCAGTGTGCTATTTAAGTATGGATCAGAAAACGGCCGTTTAGCTAAACCCGATAACGATTCATTAATGCTTTAGCTTTAAAAAGTCTACCTTTACATTTTTATATTTATTTCTAGTCTGAAGATTATCACTAACGCCCTCCTTTGTCCCACCTTTAGGTGACCCACCTGTAGGCTTTCGGGATGTGCTGCTGCGTCGCGGTCCTGAGGGATTCGCCAAGGCTGTGCGAGCCCACCAGGGTCTGCTGCTGATGGACACGACGTTCAGGGACGCTCACCAGTCACTTCTGGCCACCAGGGTTCGCACCCATGACCTGAAGATCATCTCTCCTTTTGTCAGCCACAACTTCAGCAACCTCTTCAGCCTGGAGAACTGGGGAGGTGAGCTTTTT
Organism: Nothobranchius furzeri; assembly: GCF_043380555.1. Taxonomy (NCBI): domain Eukaryota; kingdom Metazoa; phylum Chordata; class Actinopteri; order Cyprinodontiformes; family Nothobranchiidae; genus Nothobranchius; species Nothobranchius furzeri. The sequence goes on from NC_091754.1 coordinate 59,950,793, forward strand.
AGGGTTTCATTAGCTACATGTGGAGCTGCGCCTTTTCTTTGTGTTTATTTGAATTGGAGCTTTCAGTACTTGTTTATTTTGATAGCAGGATAAAAGCACTAGCCTACCAGTCTAGACAAACTGTAGCAGCAGCAAAAGTTTGTTCTGCAGGTTGGTCTAGCCACGCTCCAGTGCAGCCTCATCAGGCCTACCATTCGCTCAGCCAAGTGTAGGCCGGGCCAGTCACAGTGCTCCGTTTGTGGAGACTTTGCACCATTACGGCAAAACCACAGTGATGTCTGCAGCTCAAGAACTTGGACACGGGCTTTTCTTTGTGTCAAGGGCAGATGGAGGTCCTTAAGTCCTTTATCTAGAAAAAAGATGTGTTTGCGTCTTCTTCGACAGAGTGTGGCAGACTGCCCCATTGACTGATTTCCACGTCGCATTGTTCATTACTCTGATTGGTCCTGGTGCAGCCCAGTAGCACGCAGAGACCGTTTGAACGACGACCCTAGATTCCGCCCCACGACTGAGCTCTGTCTGTGCGAGAGGCCCAGACTTCCCTCTCCCCAGCCACTTGGGCCAGCTCCTCCGGGGGAATCCCAAGGCGTTCCCTGGCCAGATGAGAGACATAGTCCCTCCACCGTGTCCTGGGTCTACCTTTAGGCCTCCTCCCGGTTGGGCGTGCCCAGAAAACCTCACCAGGGAAGAGTCCAGGAGGCATCCTGACCAGATGCCCGAGCCACCTCAACTGGCTCCTCTCGATGTGGAGGAGCAGCAGGTCTACTCCGAGCCCCTCCCGAATGACCGAGCTTCTCACCCTATCTCTAAGGGAGAGCCCAGCCACTCTTCGGAGAAAACTCATTTCGGCCGCTTGTACCCGCGATCTTGTTTTTTCAGTCACTACCCAAAGCTCATGACCATAGGTGAGGGTAGGAACGTAGATCGACTTGTAAATCGAGAGCTTCGCCTTCTGACTCAGCTCTCCTCACCACGACAGACCGGTACAACACCCGCATCACTGCAGACGCAGCACCAATCCACCTATCGATCTCACTCTCCAGTTTTCCCTCACTCGTGAACAAGACCCCGAGATACTTAAACTCCTCCACTTGGGGCAGGACCTCATCCCTGACCCGGAGAAGGCATTCTAACCTTTTTTTATTCAAGACCATGGTCTCAGATTTAGAGGAGCTGATTCTCATCCCATTTACTTCACACTCGGCTGCGAACCGCTCCAGCAACAGCTGAAGATCACGTTCTGCTGAAGCCAACAGGACCACATCATCTGCAAAAAGCAGAGACCTGATCCTCAGGCCACCAAAACGGATGCCCTCCACACCTTGGCTGTGCCTATAAATCCTGTCCATAAAGGTTATGAACAGAATCGGTGACAAAGGGCAGCCTTGGCGGAGTCCAACTCTCACTGGGAACGAGCCCGACTTACTGCCAGCAATGCGGACCAAGCTCTGACACCGGTCATACAGGGACCTAACAGCCCGTATCAGAGGGCCTGGTACCCCGTACTCCCGGAGTACCCCCCACAGGGCCCGCCAAGGGATGCGGTTAAACGCCTTCTCCAAATCCACAAAACACATGTAGACTGGTTGGGCAAATTCCCACGCACCCTCCAGGATCCCCCTAAGGGTATAGAGCTGGTCCCGTGTTCCACGGCCAGGACGAAAACCAGATTGCTCTTCCTGAATCTGAGGTTCAACAATCCGACGGACCCTCCTCTCCAGAACCCCTGAATAGACCTTACCAGGAAGGCTCAGGAGTGTGATCCCCCTGTAGTTGGAACACACCCTGCGGTTCCTCTTTTTAAATAAGGGAACCACCACCCCGGTCTGCTAGTCCAGTGGGACTGCCCCCGATGTCCACACGATATTGCAGAGCCTGATGAGCTGCTGAACAGGTGATTTATCCAGGAATCAGGGGTGTTGGAGCACAAAGAAACTAAAACATGCTGGATATGGACCAGGATTGCCCATTCCTGCTGTAGACACAACAGAGCAGTGATGGGAGTAACGCCGTTTAAAATAACCACGTTAATAAAAAAATATTTCTTTCAGTAACGAGCAAACTAATTAATTACGTCTTCTTTTATCAAAACGTGGTTTCTGTACTGATAAGGAAATGCGTGCGTTAAGCAGCGCGTGTGTTGAAGCTGTCATCAGCTGATCAGGACCTAAAGAGGCAGATGTTTTCATCCAAGAGCATCACGGCCGTGAAGAACGAGGAAGACGTGATGAATATCTACGGCTGCAGGTGTGGATCTTCTTAGCGTGACAGCGGGACGTCCTGAAGGTCCGCTCACCTGTTCACCGCTCAGACGTCCTGATCTTCTACCTTCCTAGATCATCCAGCTGTAACCTGTTTCTGATCATGTCTTTAGTCCCGCTGTAACACTGATGCATCAGTCTCAGACGTCATGGAGCTCAGGTGTTATTAGAACTACCTGTGTGTGTTTACCGCCCAGCTGCAGCTCTTCTGTGGTTGGGTCTGACCCAAGTTAGTAAATGTGAGTCCTCCATCAGGCTTGTGCCTCTTCACGTGTCATTTTAAAGGATTTTATTTATTTATTTAACCGTTACTAGACTAGCAGCAACAGAAATGCTACTAAAACACACAATTATGTGAAGCTGGAAAAATTAAACTACTTTACAAAATTACATTCATTTCTGTAATTTAACTAGACTGAGAGACCATTTAAAGGCTCGGGAACCTTTACAGGTGTTTCTATTTGCAGTTTTAAATTTTAGCTGATTGGGGTCTTTTCAAATATCACACAGTGACCTTTTAATAGTCTAGATAAGTGTAATGTTCCTGTTAGTAGTTCCTCCTGTTAAGTGCTTATTTATTTTTTCAGGTTTATAAAAAACATTTGGACACTTTATTATGTTCCAGTCATTAGTCATTTATATTTCACTATTGTAGTCATTTATAGTAAATTAAGTAAGTTCAATTAACCCATTTTCTTGCATTTTTTAATAAGAAAAGTAACTAAGTAGTTATTTTTCTTGGTAATTAGTTACTTTTATAATCTTGTAACTCAGTTAGTAACTGAGTTACTTTTTTGACAAAGTAATTAGTAACTATAACTAATTACTTTTTAAAAGTAACTTTCCCAACACTGGTCATAAATGTTCTTGCTCAGGTGGTTTTACCATTTGAGTCTGTTCTGAATGAACAAACCCGTTGTGTCCAAACATCGATGACTTTCGTCTCCGTTCTCCTCACCCACGCTTTAGATCTGCTCCAGGTTTTATTGATTAGCTGTGAAAATCTTGTCACAGAAAAGCTTCGTCCTCCCAGCTCTGTCTGAGTTTCCTCAAAGGAAGATGATTGTACCTTTTGCCTGCCATCATTGAATAGAGAAAATCACTTGTCATTGAAGCTTCTCCAGGCATGAGCAATCCAATCGTGTCTGAGATGCAATTACGCTGGAATTGGACAGAATGGAAATGTGTGCGTCTCACTTGAGGAGTGGGAGTTGGAACCCATTATCAACTCTTCTTTTATGAGGTGAAAGGCAGTAGTTTTGAGTCGTTCGTCCTGTTTGAGGAACAGATTGTAAACTTCTTGGTGTTTCAATATTGAAATATGAGGTCTAGAAAACAGAGTGCTTAATATAAGGAAGACCTACAGCAAATCAACCTGTATTTAAATGAATACAACCATCATGTATAGCATCCCGAGACAGTTCCCTTCATCATGAGGCTCGCTACGCTTCTCAGGAATGGGTCTGTGCAGATATTAGAAAGGTATTCAGAATTAATGTCTATCCAGGGGACTTTAAGGGCTCCCACTTTACATTGTTGTAGGGCTTACCCAGAAAGGATGTGCAAAATGGACTGTCTTTGTTTGAAGGACAGCGTATGGTGAACTTGTACATTGTGGACACAGTTGAGTAGGTGCTGTGGGAGCTCTCTGGCTGTGCATCTCATTAAGTTTAAGAGGAGAGTCGCTTTGATGAAGGAAAATAAATGCTGTCTTCTTCCTTTGAAGAAAGCACATTCAAGGTTCCAACAAAGGCGATATTCAGATGTTGTGTAGCGTTATTGTAAAGCGTAGAAACACACCCGGATCCTCTCACATCGTGCATCACTTCTGCTTTTGTTCTGATTGGAACTGGGCGAGGGTTTAGGCTTTTAAAACCAACATTAGATCTCTGACGAACACTGGCACAGGGATGTTTGCTTTTCTGATAAAAGGGCGCCGAGTAAACCTATCTGCCTTTTACAGACTGTTTATCTCGGCTATCTTTGCAATGGAAGCAGGAAACAAGCCTCATCGCACACGTCTGTGAAAAGCATAGCTCAGGAATAAGTACCAGTATCTGTATCGCTAAAAGCTCAGTGGCCTAGTGGTAGAGTGTCCGCCCTGAGACTGGGAGATCAGGGTTCAATTCCTGGTCAGGTCATACCAAAGACTTAAAAAAAAAAAAATGGGACCCAATGCCTCCCTGCTTGACACTCCGCATCAAGGGGTTGGATTGGGGGGTTAAACCACCAGATGGTTCCCGAGCGTGGCTGTGTCTGCAGCTCACCGCTCCCCCAGGGGATGGGTCAAATGCGGAGAACAAATTTCGCACACACACCTGTGTGTGTGACAACTAATGGGACTTTAACTTTAACTTTAAAGTTAACCGATACCAATGCAGTTGCTTGAAAATGGCTTCACTGTAACTTGTCATTTCTGTTCACCTAATATTTTAGTTTTGTGATGATTTCTATTCATATATTTTACTTTTTATCTACCTCACAGTCTTTTGCTGTCGAAAGCAGAGAAGAAATAAAATCTGTATTCCAAATCATTGCATTTTTTTGTGTGGTAGAAGTATCGGTAATCGGTGTCGGCGAGTACTCAGATCCAAGTATCGGTATCGTATAGGTTTGGAAAAAAGTGGTATCGTTGCATCCCTACTCAGGAATATTTACACGTTCAGCTATTTTACTTTAGGATACTTGCGTCTTGTACAGTCGCGACATCAACACTGGCTGATGATTCCTCTACCACCTAACGTTTAATTTAAATGTAGCAGTTAAGATGTCCCTGTCTCACGGGACTCCCCTTCAAAAACTTGTACTTAACCATTTGTTGCAGATTATTATTATTATTACTTTTGTAGAACAGATCATCAGTGTGTAATCTGTAATCTAATGTAGCTTCCTTTATTCTTGTAAGTGGAGAAGGAACAATAACGCCCAACAGAGTTCATCCATGTACATCAAACCAGACCAGAACTGGAAAAGGTCCTTAAGATAATTGATGCCTTTTTACACATATTAGAGGATAACTGACAGTAATGCAATGAAATTAATTCAGATACCTCAAACGTAACAATATTATGGTTCTGGTTTCTTGAAAGAATACTCACTTTTGAGTTTTTTGGCAAGCGACTTAAACTTGTGTCCTCAAATCTGCCTGACATGTGTCAAACTCTACATATTTGTCAAGTTCTCTTGCTTCAGCCCACCTGATTTGAATAAACTGACGTTCGGGGGGCTTCTGCAGGACTAGAGGAGGTAATTTCCCCATTCAGAGACCCTAGTGACCAGAGTTTGACTTTCCTGGAGAAGAGACCAAAGGTAAACTGAAAGGGCACCATGGTGGAGGCTGACCAGTGAGGTCTAACACTGGTCAGAGTCCCCTTGTTGACCGCTTTGACCCCTGTCCATAGGGGTGAGATGTCGAATATGAACCCTGGAGCAATAACAAGGTCTCCAGTTCCTTTCAGGCACCAGAAAAGTTGGCTATCAGAGCAGTTGTATGCATGTTAGATTAGCTTATCAATGGTGCAGACCTGGTTCTTGTCATTCCAGAGCTTTCCTCTGATGGGAGTTAGTTATGGAGTTCTGACAGAAGTTCTTGTCTAGCAATAAAACTCTATAAAAATCTCAGAGATCGACCTTTTGTAGAATGTTCCTAAATGAAGAGTCGCATCCACCGAGACGTCACCTCATGACTCACCTCCTGATTTCTCCTAATTAACAGTCAAGGCTTTTCTAATGTGGGACACCGCCATAATAAAAGCTCGAAGTAAACACCAAAACATGAATCTAGTGAGTTCCAGAATCCAGTTATGATAAAGACCAAGAGAACAGTGAATACATCTCACTTTGTGTCTCCCTTCCAACTCTTTCATAACTTCCTGTTTGAACTGCGGTGGGTGCTGGGGTTTGAAGTCTTTTGTCAGGGAAAACTCTTGATGTTTAAACAGTCTTTCCTCTTCTTAAGGAAGTTATGAGGATGAATATCTGCCTCTGTCTTCCATTCATACGGTAGCAGGAGAGCTGCAGAAGTGCAAACAACTCGTGATGCTACGAGTCTGCAAAGGGCTGATTTTATGAGCATCAGAGTCATTTGTCTTTTTGTTAGACGAGTTTTAAGTGAGGCTGTGAAAAATGTAGAGGATCCTCTTGTGTCGAGGCTTTCCATCTAAGATGGTTAAAACTTAATGTATATAGATCTAAAGCTTTAAGTCATCATTTCTCTGGAAATACGGCTTTGCTATTTCAGTCTGTTTAAAGGGACGAGATTGTTTTCCTTCTAGGTTTAATATCTACAAGCATTTCAAACAAAATAATCCATCTTCAACCAACCAATCTAACCTTTTCTTTAACAAAAATACTCTGTTTTATTGCACAGAGGCACTAATCAGAAGTGGAAAGTTCACGCCAATGGTTTTAAAGTTCTGTTGGGAAAACAAAAGTTAAATGTTCCTTCCAAAATAAAAGCTTTGGTTTCCAGTTACAGAGGTATTGTTATTAGTTTAAGTCTAGCAATAAATACTTATTACGCCAGTAAAAATAAACACCAGTTGGGGAGAATGAGTAGAATGAGTTGCAGCAAACAGTCGTTTTAGTTTTTTGTGCCAAGTTTCAAGGGACGAGTGAAAAATTGACTTTTAAAGAGATTTCAAATGTTTTGAAGTGATGCTCAGAAACAAAGATACGAACCTCATTGAGCCTCTGGCAGTGCGTCCCAAGGCAGCTGTAGCTACACCGTAGCTCACCATCATCCGCGTGTGAATGTGCGAGTATGCATGACACCGTCATCGTTGGTGTCCTGCCTCAGCCCTCATCAGACTGCAGAAGGTGCAGATTGCAGCTGCCGGGTTTTTCACGAACACTAACTGACCACACCATATCACTCCTGTCCTGGCTCAAATACACTGGCTCCCAGTTCACTTTCGGTTGAAGTTCAAGACATTTATCTTTAAAGCCTTAAACGGTCTTGCCCCGCGTTAGTTGTTGGACTCGATCACCCCCTATGTCCCGGCGCACACCCACCATGATGTACAAATCGCGAGGGGGAGCTGGCCCCACACTTTGGAATGATCTTCCACCTTCCGTCAGACTGGCACCGTCCCTCACTCGCCTCAGGTCATTGTTGAAGACCCACGTAAATGACTTGGCTTTTGGCCAGTGATTGTTTATCTCTGTGTTTTATTGTTGTGTGTTTTAATTGGTTTTATTTACTGTGACCAAGCTTTTATTGTACATTACTTCAGTCAGCTGTCATGCTGTGTTTTTAACATGCTTCAGAAATAAGTATGGTGTGGTAAAAGTGATAAAACACTGATTAAACTTAAAAACTGGTTTGATATGAATAGATTGACACTGAATCTTAATAAAACAAAATTTAATCTGTTTAATGATAAAAAGTACAGTGATGTAAAAATGAGGAACAAATAGTGATTTTGTAACAAAGAGACCCGTGTCAGAGCTTGGTCTGCACTGCCAGCAGTAAGTCGGGCTCGATCCTGGTTAGAGTTATGTAGAAAAAGGAAACAGTTTGTTCAGATAAAGGATCAAAAATCAAAACTATGTGAAATTAATTGTGGAGTGCCACAAGGGTCGGTCCTCGGACCAAAACTGTTCATTTTGTTTATTACCGGCTTGGTAAATGTATCTAAGACACTCAGTACCATTCTATTTGCAGATGATACAACACTGTTTTACTCAGGATCAAATATTGAGGAGGTGGCTAAAGTGATAAATGATGAACTGATTAAAATTCAAAACTGGTTTGATATAAATAGATTGATACTGAATCTTAATAAAACTAATTTTATTCTGTTTAATGATAAAAAGAACAGTGATGTATCATTGGAAATAGATGGGATTGAAATTCAAAGAGTAAAAGAAACTAAATTTCTTGGAGTTCTTATTGATGAAGACTTGTCATGGAAATCTCGTATTAGTTACATAAAAGGTAAAATTGCCAAATCCTTAGGAGTATTACATAAAGTCAAGTTTTTACCAACTCATTCTGGTTTGTTGGCATTGTACAATTCACTGATTGTTCCATACTTGACTTATTGTGTAGAAATCTGGGGAGCAACATACAAAAACTATACACAACCCTTATTTATTTTACAGAAAAGAGCTCAGAGAATCATCAGTTATAGTGGCTGTAGAGATCCATCAAACCGGTTGTTTATTAAATATAAATTACTGAAATTTCATGATTTATAAGACTGGAAAATCTTACAAACCATGTATAAAGCCAATGTAGGCACTCTGCCAACAAACATTCAGAATGTTTGTCAGAATACATGCTGAAAGAAACTGATGTGTTTACAAAACCTAGATTTAGAACTAAAATTAAGGAGTGGAATATATCTGTAAATGATGTTAAATTATGGAATAACCTTAAAAGGGAAATTAAAAAACTGTCATTTAATATATTCAAAAAATGTACCAAACTCAGTGTACTAAATAATTATGACAACGTAAATGAAATCAATGATCATGATCGACTGGAATTTTGAACAGGAAAAGTTTAAAATGAATCTGTGTGTGTGTGTCTGACAAATGGAAATTATATATAAATAAATTATTTCTTCTGGAAAAGGCGGCAGAAATTATTAGATGTTTTTCTTCATTCTGCTCCTTTTCGTTGAAATTAGATTTTTTGTTATGTAGTTCTTATTGTTTGTATGTTTTATTTGTTATTTTGAATTAAATAAAAAAGAGAAAAAAAAGTGATGCACTGTAAGTGCTTTGACGTCTTCTGCGAGCACGGGTCACTTACCATTGATCATTGATCATAAATAAAGATTACTTCTGTTCTGACTGCTCTTACTGGGGCCACTTATAGGAAGAACTACTGACACTCTAGAAGATGTCATACTGTAGCCGTTCACGCTAAAGCCGTTTACACCACAAGTATGACATTCACCACCTGAAGAGCTCAGATAATTCTCCTATTTCTACTATTCCTGCCACGGCTCACTAATGATTTTAATGAACAATATCTGTTTTTCACATTGATGGTGCCTCTCCTATCAGGATCAGCCAGGTGAAATTCCAAATGCGTCCCATATGAACGCCCTGCTCCCACGAGGCTTACGTGGCAGTAACCTGCTTTTGTTGGACTAGCTGCTGGCTGGTTGGTCCAGCTGTGTTTCTCTAAACCGAGTTCGCCTGAAGAGCTAGCCAAAACAAATACACTAGTAGTTCGTAATATTTCCACAGTGTAATAACGCGTTTCCTCAGCGCCTCGAGTTCTGAGCCCATCCACCAACACCTAACATCAAGAGTACTTGTATAGCAGGTAATACCTGAGTGACTCGGCGACTCGTCTTTCCTGAAACAGCCAGGCTAGCTGCCCCGAGTTAAAATGAGAGGTTGAAATAAACAAGTTGATACGTAGCTTCCACATCCTTGTCCTGAATCTGGTTTTATAACCCAGAGCAGCCTTCTGCAGCCTCAGTGCCTTATCGATTTAGGTTTGTTAAGCACAAATGAAACCACCTCTCAGTAAAACTCCATCTCTTTCACACACAGCGCTGGCTGGTAGCAGCACCTTCAAATAGGCCCTCATGGAAATCACTAGCTAATCCAATTCCCCCGGTTGGATGTCCCCCCCACGGTCCACATTTATCACTCACTCATCAGAGAGCCTCTCAGATCTCCGCCCGGGTCACACGTGGTCCACGCCAACGGCGGATATTGAAAGCTGTTTGTCTCTGTGCAGTAATGTGTTTCCAACACTCGAGTGGTCTTAGATAGGGAATATTGCTTTCACATGTTTCTGATGCTTAGAGGCAGAATGAATCATTGAAGAGATTAAGGCTGTGAAAGCCCTCCGAGGATTAAGTCCCGTCCCGATATAGCGTTCCTCACCGCAGCGTGGAAGCTACAGTAACATGAACTAGGTCACAGGATGTATCCGTACGCTGCCCCGTGTGTGAGTTAATCAAGTTTATCAGATAATGTGGGCACGGCCACGGTGGTATGAGCATGGTGTTCATCTGGGCAGACAGTGGATTCAAAAGCGTGGGAATCAGAACCGAAGTCGAGATGAGAATACGTCAAACGACCTGAGGGTTAAAGCGTCACGTTTATTAAAATAACACCACTAAATGTAGAAAGCCATTCTCCTATCTCAGTCTGAGTTAGCAGAACTTGAGCGTGCTTCATGAGTTTGCCAACCTCTTTTTTTATAACTATGTGTGAGAATAATCCATGCACGCGCGCTTGAGAGGATCTCACAAGGCCTCGTGCTTCTGAAACGCCTACCCTAGCAGACGTCGTGTTCCCAAATAAACTTCTGCTGAAGTCTTTTCTGCTCCTCCATCATGGGCATCGCTCCCGTTTCCGTCTGGTTTATTTCGGCTCACATTAGCAGCCGGTTGGAGGCTTCCCGTCTTTCTGAAAGACGGCGGATTACGGCAGGGGCTGCACCTGATGCCCCGCCCCTGGGGCCAGCTGTCAGTCTTCCCTCACCCTATCAGATTATAAGAATAGATGCTGAGGCCCCGGATGAGTTCCCTGTTCCGATGCCTCGTGTGTGTCGAGACGGTGAAACTAATATGTTTAGCGTTTGTTGGGACCTGAAATGACTCGCGCTCCAGACCGGCGGTTTAAGAAAAGCCGACGTAGGCCGAAATCCAAATTAGGGTGGGCGTGAAGAGCGTTAAGAGGGTTTATTCAGGGCGTCCCTTTGGCTCTTAAGTGAAGCAGTTGGGTTTGATATTTTCTGTGTGTCCAACTCAGAAAATGAAATTTAATGATGACAGTGTTGGATCAGCAGAAAACCACTGGAGGCTCCAATCTTTCTGGCTGATATGATAACGGCCGTGAGAATTGCTAATCTACTCCTCCAGAAAGGGAAATGAGAGATTGATATCCCCCTTTTTTCCCTCCCCCGTCTCTTCCGCTCAACATTCTTTGAATTTAGAAAAAAGTTCCTTTCAGAAGAAATGATGAAAGTGTCGATGAACAACAAATGTGCAACAGTAATCGTATTTTTCTCAGGATCCATTATTGTCTTACATCTGTGCTGTCGGTGCGTTTGAGGCTCCCGGGATAAAGTTTGGAATATGACTCTTGGATTTAGAAATTGAGATCAAAGCAAGGATGACAGATGAGACAAGATGAAAGCTAAAACCCCACTTTTTTCTCTCTCTCTCTGTGTGTGTGTGTGTGTGTGTGTGTGTGTGTGTGTGTGTGTGTGTGTGTGTGTGTAGGTGCTACCTTTGACGTGGCCATGCGATTCTTGTCCGAATGTCCGTGGAAAAGGCTCCAGGAGCTGAGAGCTTTGATCCCAAATGTCCCGTTCCAGATGCTGCTGAGAGGGGCCAACGCTGTCGGCTACACAAACTACCCTGATAACGCCGTCTTCAAGTGAGTCACTCATGCACGCACACACACACTCACACACAGATTTTATCTGACTGGTTATCTCTAGACTCATACACAGATGGATGAGTTGTAATATTTATCCAAACTTTTTATTCTTCAACTTTAAATCCCCCAAAATCTTTATTTTTTCTAAGGCTAACAATTAAATAAATGTTTTTAGTGCAATAAATTGCTTGACTTTCTTAGTTAGAGGTATGGTGGGGGGATGTTCTGAGTTTCAGGAAAGATCCGTCCTCTCCACGTTTTTACAAAATGCGCATGACGCCCAGTTATCCTCGAGCATACTATGTTTACAAGTAGCTGCTGGCCTTGCAGCACACGCTCACTCGAGAAAAGCAGGGATGAGGTCCTGCCCCAAGTGGAGGAGTTTAAGTATCTCGGGTCTTGTTCACGAGTGAGGGAAAACTGGAGCGTGAGATCGATAGGTGGTGTAAGAATTTAATTTACATTTTATTTAATGAGCCATGAGATTCCGTAATAAATATGAAATCAACCTTATGGATCTGTGGGTACTTTTAACCAGAAGATTGGAACTTTTTATTGCAGGGATTAGATAACAGCTTCGTATTCACTCGGGGACAACAGAAGAGAGAGTCGAGTTTAAAAGTTAAAAGATTTATTACTAAACAAATTAAAACTAGACTAACTTTAAACACTAAATGTATGGTGTAACTAAGGTGAATGAGACGGAGAATGGTGTAGTGTGGAATGTTGCTCAGAACCAGCAAATCCGAAGAAACGATTAGTTCTGATTGGAGTGAAGGTGATGTCTTCGTGCTAAGCTTTGATTCGGAGATTCATAAACACACACTGAGACGCCCTTCTTTCGGCCTACGTACCCTTAGCGGAAGTCCCCGTTAGATCAGGAATTTCGAGGTCCAGCTGGACCCTCTCTGGAACCGAAGCCGGTAGGAAAAGCAGCGGTTGCCGACCAGTCCAGTCTTGAGATACTTCCGGGTCATGACAGTTTATCGGCATCTAGCAAGACCCAAAACGGGGTCGTGATGGTTCAACTTTTATTCTGAAAGGAACCGTTGCAGCAGTTGGAACAGCAACAGATTTTATCCAGCTTGTCGTTGGTTCTTTTGGCTGAAGAGGAAAGTTACGGATTGGCCACTCCGACAACTTCTCTAGAACGCTTTGAACTGGCGTTAAAGATGACGTGGGCATAGTTTTTTACTTCGGATGTTTTGGTTTACGGTCGAATGAAAAGGTGACAGATTTAGCAAACACCACCAAAACCACGCCTCCGTCAGATCCGGCAGATTCTGATTGGATCAGTGAAAGTAATGTGTGATGTGGCTTAACCTTACGTGTGATCAGTCTCTAGTGGAGTTCTGAGGTTTGTTTGTTAACACCTCCTAACATGGCACGTCCCGATTGGCCACGTAAATCGTAATATGAGAATATTAAAACGGAATCACTTGCGGAGTGATTCAGCATTCCAGCATTCTGTTAGTTGATCTAACTCTGACTGGCCATCGGAGGGAAACTGTGCTCACACCGCATCTCTTGACAAGCTTTCGACAAGCTAAAAGCTGCCTACAGCTGGCACAGCAAAACGGTTCCTGCAGAACAAAGCTGATACATTTCCGACTCCCTAAGAGTCCTTCTATACGCAAACGATTCCATCTATCTGTTGTGACTCGGAAACATCTCTGGACTGGCAATCAGAGCTCCTCCGTCTGTTTCGGTGTCTGTTATTGTCATATTATTTAGAAAAGTCCTCTGACTGGGTTGTTTCCATGGGAACCACACGGATGGCGAGCACCTACACATGTTGTCTTTTGAGATCGACAGACCACGAGACTTGCGCGCGGTGCATTGTAGTTATTGAGGACGGAGGGAGATTTAAAAACCCGGAAGACAGTTTTTCTCTGTTGGGCTCGGTGTTTACATCTCCAATCAGTCCTTCTGCGGTGTAAACTAGCAAAGGAATTTAACCTCTCTTAATTCACAAGGATGTATAAAACGAAGGAGACTGCTCCCGAGACTGGCTCGACGCAAAATCTAGAGAAAGGTACAATCGAGAAGATCAAAGGATTTAACGGGTTAGACCCCTACCAACACAAAGACTGGAGCAAAGGCATGTTGCCCAACTTTACTCACACACACACATATACAGGTGCTGGCCAGTAAATTAGAATATCATCAAAAGGTTGAAAATATTTCAGTAATTCCATTCAAAACGTGAAACTTGTACATTATATTCATGCAATGCACACAGACCAATGTATTTCCGATGTTTATTACGTTTAATTTTGATATTTATAGGTGACAACCAATGAAAACATCAAATCTGGTATCCCAGAAGATTAGAATATTCTAAAGGCCAATGAAAAAATGTTTGTTTCTCTAATGTTGGCCAACTGAAAAGAATGAACATGAAAAGAATGTGCATGTATAGCACTCAATACTTAGTCGGGGCTCCTTTTGCCTCAATAACTGCAGTAATGCGGCGTGGCATGGACTCGATCAGTCTGTGGCACTGCTCAGGTGTTATGAGAGCCCAGGTTGCTCTGATAGTCGTCTTCAGCTCCTCTGCATTGTTGGGTCTAGCGTATTGCATCCTCCGCTTCACAATACCCCATAGATTTTCTATGGGGTTAAGGTCAGGCGAGTTTGCTGGCCAATCAAGGACAGGGATACCATGGTCCTTGAACCAGGTGCTGGTGGTTTTGGCACTGTGTGCAGGTGCCAAGTCCTGTTGAAAGGTGAAGTCTGCATCCCCATAAAGTTGGTCAGCAGCAGGAAGCATGAAGTGCTCTAAAACTTCCTGGTAGACGGCTGCATTGACCCTGGACCTCAGGAAACAGAGTGGGCCAACACCGGCAGATGACATGGCACCCCACACCATCACTGACGGTGGAAACTTTACACTGGACCTCATGCAACGTGGATTCTGTGCTTCTCCGCTCTTCCTCCAGACTCTGGGTCCTTGATTTCCAAAGGAAATGCAGAACTTGCTTTCATCAGAAAACATAACTTTGGACCACTCAGCATCAGTCCTTTCCTTTTTGTCCTTGGCCCAGGCGAGACGCTTCTTGCGCTGTTTCTTGTTCAAGAGTGGCTTGACACACGGAATGCGACACCTGAATCCCATGTCTTTCATGAGTCTCCTCGTGGTGGTTCTTGAAGCGCTGACTCCAGCTGCAGTCCACTCTTTGTGGATCTCCCCCACATTTTTGAATGGGTTTGTCGTCACAATTCTCTGCAGGGTGCGGTTATCCCTAGAGCTCGTACACTTTTTTTCTACCACATTTTTTCCGTCCCTTCGCCTGTCTGTTAATGTGCTTGGACACAGAGCTCTGCGAACAGCCAGCTTCTTTAGCAATCACCTTTTGTGTCTTGCCCTCCTTGCGCAAGGTGTCAATGATTGTCTTTTGGACAGCTGTTAAGTCAGAAGTCTTCCCCATGATTGTGGTGCCTTCAAAACAAGACTGAGGGACCTTTTAAAGGCCTTTGCAGGTGTTTTGAGTAAATCAGCTGATTAGAGTGGCAGCAGGTGTCTTCTATATTCAGCCTTTTCAGAATATTCTAATTTTTTGAGATACCAAATTTGGAGTTTTCATTAGTTGTCACTTATGAATATCAAATTTAAATGTAATGAACATCGGAAATACATTGGTCTGTGTGCATTGCATGAATATAATGTACAAGTTTCACGTTTTGAATGGAATTACTGAAATATTTTCAACCTTTTGATGATATTCTAATTTACTGGCCAGCACCTGTATATATATATATATATATAACTATATGGTGCTAAGTGTGAGTGCATACACCATGAAGTGTTTAGTAACGTCAGATCTCTGCAACAAGCCCAAGTCCAGCTTACCGACGGGTGGGTGCAGGACCTCGAAATGTGCAGAGTCGGACTGAAGACCGTTGTGCGCACGAAGGTAAGTCGGCCTTTTTCTCATGTCGATGTTATAATTACTCTCAACAAATCCGTAGATGAAGGTTCTAATAAAGTCAGTGGAGGGACGTAGCCCAGTCCGGATCGCGTTCCAGCGTGCTGTAGGCCGGTTTGCCTGCATACGACACAAATAGCAGCCCGCAAAGCTAATGTAAACAAAGCATTCCGGCGAAACAAATGGGCCAGCAGAGGCCTTGTTTGTGACCTGTATCTACAAATTCGCTATTAATCAATTTCCCTCTGGGATTAATAAAGTATTTTTGAATTGAATGATAAATCACTTTACTGCAATACATAAACTTACCTTTATGGAAATGTCTATAGCAGACCAACATGTGACATGGGGTGTCCTCGAACGTTATGTTAGGTTAGCAGCAATCCACGCCAGCCGTTGCCTCTTTGTAGCGTCCGACACATCGATCGCTGGAACAACCGCTCTTCCACGCAGGAATTCGGAAAAAAAAACGTGTACCTTTGGCTATTAGCCTTCCCTGGTGGTCATGCGACCTAGTATGGCAATCAACAACACAACAAGCTCTGACCATGTTTGGGGACAACTGTCCGGAAAAACATAGAATGGAATGAGGGTGCTAACGGTGGTTTGGGGGGGAGGGCTGTCCCTCATACCTACAATCCTTTGCGGGTTGAAGCCGGAAATGACGACACGTTTTCAATCTCAATAGAGTATAGTGGAGTATTTTCTTTACTGACAGACTGTAAACAGAAATAAAAACAAATGATGTTTAACAGAAATGAACAGCAAGTTCTTCCCTTCGCTATAGAAGTGGTAAACGAACCGACTGCTTTGGTTTATTTAAATTATTTTAACTTTTAAACTCCAGACTTGGACAATATTTAATAGTTTGACACACTTGAGTCTGATTCTGAGAAGAGGGGAATGTAACACACACATGTAATACGTATCTGACAGCATTATTGGTTTCTGCTCAGTTTTTTAAACGATCTGATTGGTTAACCGACCCTAGCCCTCAGAGCTGCTCTCGAGTCACAGAAACAAAGTCGAGACGTGGACATGGGCGTAGTCCCATGACCCCTGGAGAGTCCTGACCTTTTTCATGTACTTGACCTTCAAAGACTCAAGTCTCGACTTGAACCTGGCTTCAGTCTTTGAGGAGCATGCTTGGTTCTTGACGTGGACTTGAGAGTTGGTCGCCGGTTATGATCCGCTCTTGTTGGCGGATGGTGGTTGGTACCAGCTAAACACACAGCCGTAACACATTCAGTCAGGGCCGTGTGTTTAATGTGTATGTTGTCTCCGCTCGCTCACTTACACATCAGTCATACAGCTGTGTACTCATGATGCACTCTGAGCCGTAAACACACACACACACACACACACACACACACCTCTGTTCCAAATGAATTCACAAGCTTCCTCTGATCTGATTGTGGACCACACACACACACACACACACACACACACACACACACACACACACACACACACACACACACACACCCGCAGTTGCCGACACAGTGTGACTCCACTCACTTGAAATAAATTAGAGGCTAATTTATGACTAATGCAGCTGTCCCCTCCTCATGTCGTCCCTCTGAATCACCCTCAGACCTCCCCCCTCCCCCTCCCCGTGTCTTACCCACCTCTCATCCTAAATGCATTATTTACTCTCTGATACCTCACTGTTTGGTTGCCTCCATTCATCTCCCCACATTCCACACTCCTCCCCTCCCTGTTGCTCTTCAAGTCCCTCTTCACTCTGCATCCCAAAGGGGGAGCGCCATTGAAAATTTGCACATCATTGTGATTAATGGCTCTGATGTGTTTGCTTGGCTCCCCCTCTCCTCCCCCCGCGCGCTGTCACTCCCCCGCGCTCGGCGCTCTGAGTGCAGCAGCTCGGCTAACTTAATTATCTTTATTATCAAAATCAAATCGAAGGGCATCTTTATTCTTTCACTGATTTAATTGAATTGTACAGGAAAGATCAGGGAATCCTGTGTGTTTAAGACGTTTTTTTTAATCCAAACACTCCAGACAAACAAAAATAACCATTTTCTGCACGAAGAACTGGACGTGTAAGACGGTGCAGCGTTTTTGATTTGATGCCACATAAAAACACACACCACAGCACATTGTGCTGTAATATTACTGGACACACACACACTCAAATTAGACTGGTAATCCTCTGGTGGCACAAATAAACACACTGACACAAAATATGTCTTGTTTATTTCCTGAAGCAAAAGCTCAGTGTGCGTAGATTTCCCATTCACAGCAACACAGCCGCAGCCGGCGCTCATTGCAGCTATGAAAAACCTGATTAAGATAGCGGGGCAAAGGCAATAATGAGGGATTTACCACAAGCAGCTTCGATAATGACTGGAGTACACATTTGTCTCCAGTTGTTGTGTTCCCCTGCAGGCCGTGTTTCACGCACATAGCAGGGATATGGCAGCATTTATAGCAGCGATATGGAAATGAACCCCTAATTCCCCCTTCATGTTGACGTCTCGTTATACAGATGTTTGGAAAAACTCTGCTTCACTGACCTGCTGTGGCTGTCGGGTCCCGACAACAAAAACGACAGGGAGGGTTTGTCTAACCTAAAGTCTCTCCCCAGGTTCTGCGAGGTGGCCAAGGAGAACGGCATGGACATTTTCCGTGTGTTTGATTCCCTGAACTACCTGCCGAACATGCTGCTGGGCATGGAGGCTGCAGGAGCGGCGGGTGGCGTCGTTGAGGCCGCCATCTCGTACACGGGCGACGTCTCTGACCCGATGAGGCAGAAATACTCGCTGGATTACTACGTGAAGCTGGCTGATGAGCTCGTCAAAGCTGGAACCCACATTCTCTCCGTCAAGGTGAGGGAATAAAAACGCCGTGCAGGAGGGATCCAGCTGTTCCCCTAGAGAGCTGTTTGCTGCCTTTTCGTATTCCAAGAATAAATCCAGCCTGGAGAATCGTTGTTCCCCCAGCCAGCTTCTGGAATATAAAGCAGCCATGAAGGAAGATTTAGGAAAAGCAATAATAGAAGTCTGAGCTAAACCTAAACCTGCTTGGTTTCCACTAATTGTCCTCTGGATGTAGCTTTATTCGTTTCTTGTCAAACATTTGAGGTGAGTACAAGTCCTGCTTTAAATGTAAGGTTTAGTTGCATTTGGTAATGTTACATAAATGCTTATTAGCAACAAACATGAAACTAAGTCTAAGAAAGAACTTCATTCTGTTAAAGAGACACTAAATACATGTTCTTCTTCTGCCTCCTACTGGTTAAAAGCAGAATTACAACTGTGGTAAACACCCCCTGCAGCACTAGGGTATCCGCCGGTCCTTAAAAAGTCTTAAATTAGCTTTTCCGAATTTAAGGCCTTACAAATCCTTAAAAATGACAAATAATCCTTAAATAAAGTTTCCAAAGGTCTTAAATGACCAAAGACCCAATAAACAACATTGTTTTATTTCTATAAAATTTTTGTGAATTTCTAGTTAGTGTTCAGCATTTTTTGTGTACGACGTTGGCGTAAGCGGAACCGTACACGTTCTGTTGGTTGTGAAAGGGGGCTATTTTAAGAGGAGCACGTTAGCTGGTTAAGCTAGTGGGAGCTTGTGCCATGGGGAAGTGCAAGTTTAATGGTAACTGGAAGGCTAATCCCACGTTCGCGACGTGGTTAGCACCGGTTCCAGGCAATAGCTGGAAATTATAGCTTAAATTTCATTTTTAAAGTAGCTTAAATTTGGTCAAAGTGGCCTTGAAAAAGGTCTTAAAAAGTCTTAAGTTTGGCTCCCTTAAACCTGCAGATACCTTGTGCACCTTGCTGTAGCTAGCGCTAACAAGAGCTAAAGCTGGCTCAAGAACCACTGAAACCAGCTTGAAAGCAACAACTAAAAGTGTTTTGAACATTTTAAAGGTTCAGTGATGAATGCATCCTTAAGCACAGCATTGCTTCCGCTTTGTGAGTTGACATCACTCGGAAATAATTAATTTCTCTATTCAGGCATGATGGAATATTGTAGATAAGAATCATAAACTCCCACTCTGCTGCATCCAGGATCGTCGCACTCAGCAGTGGCCGTCTCATTAAAACCCTAGCATAACTAATGAGCTCCACATTTATAAGCAGAAATAGACGAGTGTTATAAATTCATAGATACCAAACGGAGCACAGCTAAGTTCCTCATCATGAATTATGCCTCTTCCAGGCAGCGGATAGATTATTGGTTTTATTAGTCTGTTAAATCAACAGATTTGAAGGTCTTAAACGTGTCGGTGTTCGTGACTTAAGAAGCATGAAGTGCGCATATTTATTTATGCCATATTAATAATGAAATATTACCAAACTCTATTATAGACGGGTTTCTCACACATCATAATATCTCTACAGTTTATGTTTCTGCACTTTAAACTGGTGGAGTTAGCGTAGCAACGTCAAGATTAAAATCAAGCAATGTGGGGGGGAAAAGTGAAAATCATGAGATGAAAATAGTCATCAAATCCAAGTACATTAATAGAAAGGTGAAGGGAAGGAAAGGATGTGGTAGAAAAAAGTGTAGAACAATGGGGATGACCGCACCCTGGAGAGGATTATGAAACAAAACCCATTCATAAATGTGGGGGAGATTCACAGAGTGGACTGCAGCTAGAGTCCGTGCTTCAAGAACCACCACGCACAGATGTATGGTTTCAGCTGTTGGGTTTCTTGTTTCAAGCTACTCCTGAACAAGACACAACATCAGTAGGGTCTCACCTGGGCTAAAGACAAAAAGGACTGGACTCCTGCTGAGTGGTCCAAAGTTATCTTCTCTGATAAAAGTAAATTTTGCGTTTCCTTTGGAAACCACGGTCCCAGAGTCTGGATGAAGAGAGGAGGACAGAATCTGTTGCTTGAGGTCCAGTGTAAAGTTTTCACAGTCAGTGATGCATGGGGTACCGAGTCATCTGCTGGTGTTGGTCCATTGTGTTTTCTGAGGTCTAAGGTCAACGCAGCCGTCCACCAGGAAGTTTTAGATTACTGTATGCTTCCTGCTGCTCTATGGAGATGCAGATTTAATTTTCCAATAGGACTTGGCTCCTGCGCACAGCGCCAAAGCTACCAGTACCTGGTTTAAGGACCGTGGTATCCTTGTTCCTGATTGGCCAGCAAGCTGCCCTGACCTTAACCCCACAGAAAATCTATGAAGTATTGTGAAGAGGAAGATGCAATGGTCCAGACCCAACAGTTCAGAAGAGCTGAAGACCACTAGCAGAGCATCGTGGGCTCTCATAACACCTGAGCAGTGCCACAGACTGATGGACTCCGTGCCACGCTGCAGTAATCCGGACCAAAGGAGCCCCACTGAGTGTTGTACATGCTCATACTTCTCATGTTCATGATTTTAGCTGGTGAACACGTCTAAAACTCCTTTTATTGCATTGGTCTTAATTGATGCTTTAATATTCTTAGATACAGAATTTGGGATTTTCATTAGTTGTCAGTTATGATCATCAAAATAAACATTTGAAAGAAATCTGTAACGAATGAATCTAATTTACAAGTTTCTCCATTTGAATGGAATTACTGAAATAAATCAACTTTTTCATGATGTTCTAGTTCAACGACCATCCGTAGAAGCAGGTACTGTGCGACTGGGTTGCGCTTATCAAACCGTCTCCATGAATCCTTTTGGTGTTCCTCTCCAGGACATGGCCGGCCTCCTGAAGCCTGAGGCCAGCAAGCTGCTGATTGGCGCCCTGAGAGACCGATTCCCAGACGTGCCCATTCACGTGCACACGCACGACACAGCTGGAGCAGGAGTAGCGGCTATGTTGGCCTGTGCCGAGGCTGGAGCGGATGTAGTGGATGTTGCAGTGAGTTTATTTCATGAACAGAACTTTCTAGTGTACCTGAAAGCATGAACAAATGTAAATGATCTACCAGAATAAATGTCCTTCGCTATCTTCACTGGCACACCTTGTCAGAACAGCTTCATGTAAGTAATTGGCTTCTATTGCAAGCTTTGGTTTATAGGGTTTAACTGGCGCATTAATCAGGGGTGATTAATTAATCAGGGGTGATTAATGCGCCAGTTAATATTATCAAGCAGTTCCTTTTTAACATCAATAAATGATGAGAAGTGGTTGCCACGCCCAGTAATCTCTATCAGATATGCTAATATTTACTTGATTTTCAGTGTAAAATGGCTCTTGGGAGGACAAAATGTTCTGTTTTTTATCACTGATCACTACACGAATATAAATCCTTAAATGGACACTCAACTGGGCAGGTCTTATGGAGCGATGATATTTAATCACTATGAAAGATGTCAGTTTGAAGAAATGGCGACCAGTTCTTACCAGATTGCTGAGCTAACGGCTAGATCAAAGCGGATGAACGATGAATAAATATTCTTTTGCCATAAATCATGCTTTTAGCTGAAGCAGCCTTCCTACTGATTGTTCTTAGGTTGACTCCATGGCGGGGATGACATCTCAGCCCAGTATGGGCGCCATGGTCGCCTGCACCAAAGGGACCAAGTACGACACCGGTGAGTGACCGTCACGAGAACTATTATAATTGGCCGGGGCAGACGATAAGTTGTGTTTTCCATGTAAGCATAAGAGTTAAAGTTATTTAGACTCACAGGTCTTAAGGCATCTGAACAACAGACCTAAGATTTAGGCCCTGTCCACACGTAGCCGGGGATCTGCCAAAACGTAGATATTTTTCTACGTTTTGGCCTGTCATCCACACGAAAACGGAGTTTTTTCACACGAAAACGGATCTTTTTAAAAACTCCGGGCAAAGTGAAGATCTGCGTTTTCTCCGTTTTGGGTGTCTGCGTGTGGACAGACAAAACCGGAGTTTTAAGGTCCGCAACGTCACTTTCCGCGACACAAACATGCTGACATCACGTGTGCGACCTGTGTTTACACTAGCCAACAGCATGGATGCCCTCAGAGCTGCGCTCGCTTTATCAATTGTCCAAGCGCTTTCTGCTTGTTTGTTTTTGCAAGCGGAATTACTGCTCCTTGCGGAAGACCACAGACGAAGGACGAGGCTAAGAACGGGGGAAGTACTGCCGCCTACAGGTCTGGCATGTCCTTAACAACGTATTTATCCGGGTACGTGTGGACAGAGTTTTTTTTGGTGTCCTTAAAAAGTCTTCAAAAGTCTTAAATTAGCTTTTCCAAATTTAAGGCCTTGATAATCCTTAATAATGACAAATAATCCTTAAATACAGTTTCCAAAGGTCTTAAATTACCAAAGACCCAATAAACAAGATTCTTTTATTTCTATAAAATTTTTGTGACTTTCTAGTTAGTGTTCAGCATTTTTTGTGTACGATGTTGGCGTAAGCGGAACCGTACACCTTCAGTTGGTTGTGAAAGGGGGCTATTTTAAGAGGAGCACATTAGCTGGTTAAGCTAGTGGGAGCTTGCGCCATGGGGACGTGCAAGTTTAATGGTAACTGGATGGCTAATCCCACGTTCGTGACGTGGTTAGCACCGGTTCCAGGCAATAACTGGAAATTATAGCTTAAATTTATTTTTTAAAATAGCTTAAATTTGGTCAAAGTGGCTTTAATAAAAAGACTTAAAAAGTCTTAAATTTGGCTCCCTTAAACCTGCAGATGCCCTGTTTTTTAAACGAGGTGGTGTGGATGCAAGTTTTTGGAGGGGCGGATATTCGTTTAAAAAAAAACCCGGCTACGTGTGGACTAGGCCTTAAATAAAAACAAACAAAACTATCCGTATCAGCTGAAAACATTGGATCAAACTACATGCAACAATATCAATAATTCATTTCAAACACTTAACGATAAATGCATTGTTGCTTTGTTTGTTTGTTTACCATTAGACACATCAGAGCGGCTGCCTTCATTTTAATTAGTGACAACTCCTTTATGCACGGTTTTAAGGGCAATGTGCGTCAATGTTCCTCCACATGACCCCACGCTACATTGTTGGCTAACTGTTGGTTTGTGCTCTCTGCTGTATCCCAGAATAAAAAGCACATCTAAATATGTTTATGTATTTAGCAGACGCTTTTGTCCAAAGCAACTTACAAGTGATAATCGGCATGTTGCCCTTGAGGCTAACAACAACAATAACAACAACTTGACATCAATCATGGAGAGGAGGGAACAAGGAGTGGACAGTAGAGAGGGAGACAGGTGAAGGGAGGGTGCTAGCTTAGAAGATGCTCTCTGAAGAGCAGGGTCTTCAGGAGTTTCTTAAAAATTGAAAAGGAAGCCCCTGTTCTGGTAGTGCTTGGTAGGTCATTCCACATTTGTGGAACGATGCATGAGAAGAGTCTGGATTGTCCTGAGCGTGGTGTAGGCACTGCTAGTCGACGATCCTGGGATGACCGGAGCGGCCGGGCCGAGACGTAAGCCTTTGCAAGAGGATTCAGGTAGATAGGAGCCGTACCATCTGGGACTTTGTATGCTAGTGTTAGCAATTTGAATTTGATGCGTGCTGCTAGCGGTAGCCAGTGGAGCTCAATGAACAGAGGGGTGACGTGTGCTCTTTTTGGCTGATTGAAGACCAGACGCGCCGCTGCGTTCTGGACCATTTGAAGAGGTCTCACAGTACAGCCTGGAAGACCAGTTAGAAGGGCATTGCAGTAATGGAGGCGGGAGATGACAGTAGATTGCACCAGGAGCTGGGTGGCATGTTGTGCTAGGTATGGTCTGATCTTAGCTACTGGAAGGCATTTGGCTCAAACTTGCACTGTATGCTGGTTAGTTGTGTTGGATCAAGGTTGGATCCATGCCTACGGTAAAAAACTGCTCCTGAGTAAAAGAAGTGGTGAGAGTAGCGCCCCCTGTGGTGCTCCTGAGCTGCTGACAACCTGCTCAGAGTCGGACACACACACCTTCAGTAGTCATTAAGACAGGTGACTGCTGATTTGTCCACATGTCTTCTGGAGATCCTTGTCGAAGAGGTGCTGCAGAATCCCACAGAGCTGGTCTGCCAGGGCCTGGAGGACTCGGGGACTTGCCCCGTCTGATCTAGTAGCCATGTTCAGGTCTGTAGTCCATCCAGATGCTTCTTCACACAACTGAAATCGGTCAACAGGACAATCTGCCGTACACCATAGAAGAAGTAGAAGTACCTCTGTCTGCTCACGTTTCCATAAAAAAAGTCTAAATCCTCCAAAGCAGTTTGAAACTAACGCGGTTCCTGAGCATCTGCCATTCTCGCACTGTCACAGCTCTGGTTCTAGGCCTGCCTAACACCTTCCTACACACTTGGCAAGCTGGGCCGTGCTACTGCTGGTATTTGTCTACATTTCTAGGCTAAGCTCCAGCATCTGCTGATGTTCAATCAATCAATCAGATTTATTTATGAAGCGCTTTTCAAACAAAGTGCTTTACAAAATGACCCCAAATTCCCACAACAGGTTAAAAACATTAACAGACATATGCTAGCACACGCACACACACACACACACACACACACACACACACAAGTAAAAATTATATTTGGCTGAGTCCAGATGAGCCACGTAAGGTAAGGCAAGGAAACACCATCAGAGGAGCCGTATGCCCCGGCAGCATCAGGTCTTCCACACTAAATCAGGGCGCTCAGTGGAGGGGGAGCATAGACCCCCACCTATAGAGCGCCCAAGAAGCAACAGTCGACCACCGCTCCCGGGGCAGAGGGCCCCTACAGAGGCAACACTGGATTAAAATGAGTAAAAATATAATAAAAGAGCTCATATAAGGGACAAAAGTTAGAAAATAAGTAATAAATAAAGTCATATAGACAGTAAAATAATCATATTAAATAATGAAACTGTGCTAAAATATAATCATGTAAAGCGAGAAATGAAACTGTAGTAAATATTTAGATAAAAGCTAACCTAAAAAGACGGGTCTTGAGCCTGGACTTAAAAACATGAACGTTCACTGCGGCACTGAGGTCCTCTGGCAGCTCGTTCCAGAGGCGAGGGCCGTAACACTGGAAGGACGCCTCGCCGTGAGTGTGTGTCCTGACTTTAGGGATGACCAGGAGACGCCTGCCAGAGGAGCGCAGAGGCCGTGAGGGTTCATATTGTAAAAGCAGTTCTGATAGATAAGAAGGCCCAAGACCGTTAAGACACTTAAAAACCATTAGAAGAACCTTAAAATGGATCCTGAAACAAACAGGGAGCCAATGCAGTTATTCCAAAACCGGAGTGATGTGCTCCCGCCTCCTGGTCTTCATCAGGACACGTGCTGCTGAGTTTTGTAGAAGTTGTAAGCCTGAGATGCTCTTTTTGGGAAGAGCAGAAAGCAGGGCATTGCGGTAGTCTATTCTACTGGTGATAAAAGCATCAGCATCTCCGTATTGGCCCGAGAGAGAACGGGGCGGACTCTGGCGATGTTCTTTAGATGATAAAAACCCATGTTGTCGATGATGGTGGAGCAGCAGAAGGATCCATGACTGCGGTGGACGATTAAACAGATGAACCAGTTGTGGGAGGTCTGCTAGGCTGGAGGCAGGAGCGAAGATGCTGAACTGAACCTAATAAAGAACACCATCAGTTCATCGCTTCGTCCAGACTCCTGTTTGTCTGATTCTCCTGCTTGAAGCCAGCGATGCTCTTCATCCCTGACCACACACCGCTCTCCTGGAGCTTGGCCTCTTTCCTCTACGCCTCGTTGTTTTTTCTCATCTTGGCTTTAAGTTGCATGGATGTCATCTCCATGTGGCTCACAGTGCATCCTCGTCTGTATCCTAGAGACATCCCTGCAGAGTATCTTCAGCTTCCTGTGGCACCACCTCCTGTGGCATCTGCTCAAACAAACTACGCCAGAGGGTTCATTCCCGCCAAACTAAAACATGCTTAGTCTTATAGTGTCAGCAAAGTCTGAACCTGTTCTCATCGCCGTCTTCTTCGCAGCACAGAGACCTGAAGGACTCAGCTGAAACGCGTAGTCTTGTTTCATTTTAACGCCGGTTCTTATAGCGAGGAGCAGAACCGCATAGCAACGAGACAAAGCCTTCCCGAGAGCACCGCCAGCACTGAGGAGACGTCTGTCTGTTTCTAGGCGATCACAGTGATGATGTAATAGTTATTGATGTTTGTGTAGACGTTGGCTGTGGCGTTAGGAAGTGTCGTTTCAGTCAATCTACGGCCGATATTGTGTTTTCAAGAGCAGCTTATTAGAAAAATCTCCTTCAGATTCAAACGTTTATTACAGTTCGTGGATGCTAATGAGACAGTTTGTTAGATCACCAGTCTTACATAGAGATAACTGTGGAGTCCTTCTGCAAGCTTAACATGAGGGGAGAGAATCCATCAGCAAATCAATGGTGCATTTGTGATTATGGCCCTGAGCGAGAAAGACCTGCAGATTCTGCTGAGTAATAACGTACACAGACGTTTATGGTGCAGAGGAGAGGCAGATGAACGAAGCTGCAATGATGAGCAGAGCAGTCTGGGATCATGGACCGTTTCTTCGGCCAGTTAGAGGAATAAAAATGTGTTTCGGCAACCCTAAAGCCCGAACCTGCTGCTCTGTTCTTGTGCCTCTCTGCTCTGACTCCGGAGTCTCGGGGGAAACCTTTGTGTGCATTATTATTCATTTGCTTTCTGCCAGGCTCTATCAGAGAGCTCTCAGGTCCGTGGGACCCCTCTCAGGAATTCATCAGATAAGCTGAGCGATGGATTCTTGTGTTCGTTCCCCCGTGGGTTTGTTTTTGTCCACTCTGGTCTGAGCAATTTAAATTTCAGGGGCTGTGAAAGACGCCGGAGCCCCTGCGTTGCCGATAAGTGACCGGGGCTTGGTGACCTGCACCTCCCGCAGCGAGGGGACAGCAGCAAAGCATGAATGAAAGCAGACGGCTGACAAGCTTGTTTAAAAATTGAAGGAACTTGAAAGAAGCTGGAGAAATTAAAACTGATGTGAGGTTTTACTGCTGAACATCTACAGGGAGAACTAACTCGGCTCTGCTAACTGGATCTGATAGCTCATTTCCTTCACTCAGAGCCACGAGGAGCCCGGCTAATTTTGTTTACATTCACACTGCTCCGTTAATGTGCCGGGTGCTGCTTCAGTCCGGGACATTAGCACCGTTATGCGCAGTTTGCCTCTGCTCCGAGCTCCAGTGCAGATAATACAATAAAAGAACCTGGGTTGATTGGAGTTCTCCTCTGAAGATCTGGTAGGGTGGAGTTTTTATGCAGGGGTTGAACGCATTAGCGTCACATTAAAGGTCATGTGGACTTCACAGAAAATAACTCTGATTGACCCAGGTTTCAGGCTGTGGTGTTAATGGTTTCAGACACAAACTGGAGTAAAAACCAGTAGCTGTGTGTTTATTGATCCGGGGTCTCATTTATCAAACATGGCGTAGAATCCTTACTAAAGCCGTACTTAAGCTCAGCAAAAAAAAAGTACTTACACCAAGTAGGTGTGTGATCTATCAAACATGGAGTACGCACAGCTGCACGCAATCTCCACTTCATAAATCAGAGACTAACGAGAATGTTTCTCAGCTGCTTTTTAGTCACATCCCACCCTCACCACGCCCATTTACTGCCATAAATGGTCAATGCAAAGTGCCTTGTGGACCTCATGCATATACATAAGCCAGCTGTTGCAACGCTCCGCCAATGACATGGCGACCGTAGATCAAGGCAGATCAAGGAAGCGCAATTTCACAGAAGCAGAAGTTGAGGTACCTGTGGGTGAGGTGGAGAAATGAAAGGAAGTGCTTTTGTAAAACAAATTAGAGAAAATCCATGGAGTGGCACAGCGTTGCTGAAGCCGTCAATGCTGAGTTCTTCAGAGAGATCTGTGGCGGATGTAAAAAAATGATCCAATCGGGATTTGATCTCCAGACTCCTGGGTGAAAGTCATGCGCGCTAACGAGTCAGCCAAACAGAGATCTCCCTTGTCCAAGTAGCCAGGGCGCATGATCAATCAGGTCACAGTGACAGAACACACGCACACACACACACACACTGTCACACACGCATGACATTCTGTCAATCTGTCCCCCTGCTGATATTCTGCATTCCGTATTCTGCGCTTCAGGCTGTGTGTGTGTGTGTGTGTGTGTGTGTGTGTGTGTGTGTGTGTGTGTGTGTGTGTGTGTGTGCGTGTGTGCGTGTGTGTGTGCGTGCGTGCGTGCGTGCGTGCGTGCGTGCGTGCGTGCGTGTAGGGGGTCTTGTTCTGTGTGAACAGGAAGCAGTACAAGTGATGATGCTGCAGGATTTCATAATTGTATCTTCTCAGCAGCAGCACTGCAGGTGCTCTCCATGTCCAACATGTGTGTAAGCCAGGTCCTTAGTCAACTTAAAGTTGCGCACATTTTTCTGCTAAGTTTTCTTTCATAAATCCCAAAGTTTGCGTGGAAAGTTGCTTACGCAGTTTTCCGACCCCGTTTTGTGCGTAAGCAAGCTTGATAAATGAGGCCCCTGAGTCCTCATCGTGTAATTTCATCTCATTAATTTATACTGGAGACCGCTGCAGGGCAAACCCTAACCTGAACGTTGGGTGCAAAATAGAGAAACCGATGCTCTTGATGCAAATCAGTTGTGTGGATCTGTTTTAATCCTGGTTTGTGTTTGTAGCAACAACCAGCTACACCGGGTTCACCCACGCCACACAGCTTTGTGTTCAGACTCGAGCTCTCAGTGCTCTCGACCTCGCTCGGTCACCGGCACACTCAGACTCCCCGTCTGCTTTCAGTCTTCCCCGGTCTCTTGCAGCAATCTTCCTTTAAAATTAGTCAGCGGCTACATCTTTTTGAGGATCGATAACTCTGAGTGTAATAGTCTTCTACCCCTATTTCCTGCTTCTCATAGAAAACGGACGAGGAAACGCTTGATTAGAAAAACCTGACAGATCTACGTCGCACTGTCACTGAGCATTCACCCATCTTGGCTCACGACGGGGAAGGCTGTTGATGGATTAACTTTCAGCAAACAGCAGAGAACCTCTCGGCTAGTAGAAGCTAACTGTTAGCATTAGCAACTCCACCACACAGCAGAACTCCTCCAGGCTTGTGTTATTTGTGGAGATCAAACATCAAAGTAAACAGTCAGTGGTAGAGTTGCTGTTGGCCAATCAGAGGCGAGATGTCAAATATCAGGAAACAAGACTCCAAATCCCGCCGTCCGCCGCACATCTCTGCTCTGGCTCACTTCTGCTTCCTGAAACGGGAGCACCAGTTCTGTCCCTTGGTGATCGACTCAAGAGACATTCATTTATACTGGAGACCGCTGCAGATGTGTTGAAAAAACAGATGTTTTTAAAGGGACTTTACGGAGTTTTGAATTTTTATGCTCGCGATCGCCCCCTCAGGCCAAAAACGTAACAGCAGCTTCAATAGTAGGCTCGTGCACGAGGCACGCATGCTGTACGTGCACACTCCTTAATGAAAATAACAGCTGAGACAGTCCCGTGTGTGTGTGTGTGTGTGTGTGTGTGTGTGTGTGTGTGTGTGTGTGTGTGTGTGTGTGTGTGTGTGTGTGTGTGTGTGTGTGTGTGTGTGTGTGTGTGTGTGTGTGTATGTGTGTGTGTGTGTGTGTGTGTGTGTGTGGCCCGGAGGACAGGAGAACACGCAGCTAATTAATTAAATAATGTGGTTCTGTAGCTTTCTCTTCAGCACAGCCGACAAAGGTTTATGATGGGTCAGTCCTCCTGCATGCTCAGATCATTCCCTTCCCTTGCTTGAAAAATTGTTCCACAATGAAATTTGAACCCACATCTTTTTTATCTGTGAATTCAATGCCGTTCGGCGAGTCTCAAATAAAAATTTGGGCATCTTACCGTAAAAAAATATACCATTAATGTAAAAAAGAAACTCTAAATAAACTATGTTCACACCTGGAGTCAGACCCAGGTCGTCTGCACGAGAGTCCAACATCTTACTAGGTGAGCTAAAGCGCCAGTGACGTACTTTGTATCTGTAACATGTATATCCTTGATGACAGCTGAAACAACGTTCAAAGAACGTTTCGGAGCGAAAATGGCTGTTTTGTTGCTAATATGGAGGAAATATCTAGAAGAAAGTAGCTAAGTGTCCTCAGAAATGTAGCTAGCTTTGTCACTAGGCGTTAGGAACAGCGACAAAGTGGCACTGCCTCTCTCTCTGCTGCTAAAGCTACGGATAGCAAATGCTACGGGCGATGCCTGAGCGTGAACGTGCATGAAGCAGCCTGCTCGACCCGAGCATCTCTCTTTTTCTGTGATTTTACAGAAAAACAGGCAATCACAGTAAAAATGCCAGGGCTCATTCTACAGGACCAGGGCATTGCAGGATAATGTATGAAGAAGACATTTATTATTTCTATACATGTTTTGTCTGTCAAACTTCCATAATGCCCCTTTAAGTAGTAAGGATGAAGTAGTTTGGGCTGAATTAGGCTGAGTTTAACAACTTTTCACACAAGGAACAAAACTAGACTGACTAGTGAACTCTTATTTTTACATTTCTAGTTTTGTTTGAAGGTCTGAATCACAGCTGCAGAGTGACCGTTGAAACTAACAGGCAGACGTGTGGTGGAGTGTCTCAGATTAGTGACCAAATGGACAACACGGCGTCACGTCAGTGTTTTCAGCGCACTTACGAAGCTTTTCGTCAGCCACAAGATAACAGCAGGCTGTTGGTCCCGTTTGTCCCCGTGGACGTCCTTCAAACTAAATGGACTTTTCTGCTAGGCTCGTTTGTCTCGACCAAAGTATTTTAACAGCCGTGCACTGAAAAATCTTTCATTACAACGTTTCAACGGTCCGTGAAGCTCCACAACAGCAGCAGCGCACGCCACAGTCTGACTGACCTGAACTAACCTACACGTGTTTCAGGCTGTGGAGCTGCTGAAGGCGACTCGGGGTGATGCAGGAAGCCTGTTTACAGACAGCAAACCGGTTAGAGAGCGTGCAGCGTGCAGAGGGAGACGGACACGCTTGTTTTTGGGAGTGAGAGAGACATTTCTGTTGGTTTATTCATGGAATTTCAATTTACTCTCACTTGAGACTCCGACTGTGACACAGGATGCTGCCTCTATTCACGAGCGTGCGTTCACTCTTCCTGGTGTGACCCAGCTGTTTCGTCACCTTGTGAGTGTTTCTTCCTTGCCTCTCCTGCTTCCTGCTCCCTCTTCCATCTCCTTCTGTAATCAAGAGGAGCGCTCCCCTGGATACGTCCATACCTGCCTGGCCTCAGCCTGTTCACGGCATTCTGCTCCTAACCAGTAATCAGTGCTCTGCAGCACCCGTCGCTCTCCGCGCTCCTGCTTCTTCTTTCCACTCCTGCCTCTGTCGTACCATCCTCCTCCTCTTCCCTCCCTCCATGTCAGCAGCAACACAATTAACACTTCTCCTAGTCCTGCACTCGCTCTGCTCCTCTCAGTCCCTCAGCAGTGTTCACGACATTTTGCAAAAACAAAGCTTTTCCTGTTTGTTCCTTTGGCTTTCAAAATCTGTTTTTAATTCATTAAGCTTCGGCTCATACCTATTTACCCAGGAGGTGGAGTACTGAATCAAACCTGGCACTCCTCGAGTTCAACTGCATTTATCGTCCTTCCTCGTGCGTCATGCATGGCTTCGAGTGATGCTGCTACATCCAAGGACGTAATTTTCACTTTAGAAGTCGAGGGGACACGGGGGGGTGTCTTTACAGTATGCTCTAATGCACCCCTGGGGGTGCGCGAGCTGCCGCTAGGGGGTGCGCGAGGTGAAAAGTGTAATGGCTGCGGAGCTCAGAGAAGTCTGTCAAAAGTCACCATTAGCGTAGCCAGAAACTCATTTGTGGGTGGGCCTAAGAAAATGTAATTGAAAACAAGTATATTTTGCTTGTGTGTGTGTGTGTGTGTGTGTGTGTGTGTGTGTGTGTGTGTGTGTGTGTGTGTGTGTGTGTGTGTGTGTGTGTCCTCTGCACATGCCCTAGCTCAGGGGTCGGCAACCGCGGCTCTGGAGCCGCATGCGTCTCTTCCATCCATCTGATGCGGCTCTCTGTGCTTGTAAAATAATGAATGGATATTTAAATAAAATGCTTTATATTTTACTGCATTAATTTTACATCTGTATGCCAATTCTAAATGTAAAGATTGTCTGCGTAAACCTGAACAGTTCCAACCCGGTCTTACCGGGTTGACGGGTCACGCTTGTGCGTAGTCATAGGCGCTTCCTGAGCTGAAGAGGATGTCAGATTCTGGGATTCTCCTCAGACAGGCTCCTGGATGTGTCGCCACATTGGAGACAGGAACAAGTGCTATTCAGCCAAAGTTTCATAATCAGGGAACATTTTCTAAATGACAAGTCTCGCTTCAATCAGAGGAATCTTCCTGCATGCGCTCTGGTTCTGCGACGCGCTCCAAGCCCCTCTCCACATCTTCAGCTCGCTGTGCGCCGTACGTACGCGCCGACAGTGAGCTGTGCTGAGCAGTGTCCAGCTCAGATGTTCAGATGGAAATCTTTTCTTGAGTGATTTAGCTACATCTGTGCAACACGAATAAAGTGTCAGTTTGTCTGCTTGCGTCGGGGTAATTTTTTCTATTCTTTCTCCATCAAAATAAACGGTCAAAAACGGGAACTGTCCGGTCAACACAACACAAGCCCTGCTTTTAACTGTTCTGTTTTCTTGTGAAAATTGTTGCAAAGAGATATAATTTAACCTGATTAACACCAGAGCCAGGCGCGCTGCGCCGTTATCTCCGTCACTGTAAATGAGGGAAAAACAAATTGATCGGATCCTTTTCTGACCTCCCCCACCTACAAAGTTTAATTACAACAATCAAACGTGACAGAGCCTGGATTTGTGTTCTGAACAGTCTAAACATGTTTTAAAAAGAAACGTATGACAAAAGTGGCACGTGCTCAGTAAAACCACCAACAGGGTGAAAAATATCAAAAATTGTAGGCAGAGGCGGGCTACAACTTCTGGATCCACTTTATATAAATCGTTTTATTGATTATCGTCTTATGAAAGATAGCTTTGATGTACACGAGCGACCGACCGGTACCGGCTGCTGTCACCTGTTGTGAGCAGCTCTCTGCTGTCTGAGAGTAGGCCCCGCCCACAACGCCGTGGCTGCTGCGGTGTTTTCTTTATTGTGGGAAACGGGTAATAATGGCTCTTTGATGGGAACAGGTTGCCAACCCCTGGTTTAGCGTGACGTCTGATATATATTTATATATATATATATATATATATATAGAGCCATGCCCTGATGTGGGGCTGGGGGGTGTGTCAACATGGTCAGGACATAGAAGGGGGTGCGCGGCTAAATAAGTCTGGGAACCACTGCTCTGATGGGAAACAGGCTTCAACACAAACGGTTGTTTTCCACTTGGTCCTAGAGCTCAACCAGTGTCAATTTAATATAGCGTAATATTGTTTTTGGATGGTAAAAAGCACAGGGGTCAAAACTTGACTTTGGAAAAAGTGTGTGTGGGGGGGGCATGTCCCCCCCTATCCTCGCCCCAAAATTACGTCTTAGTTTCAGCGATAGGACCCTAAAATAATGTAGTTTTTCTCTTTATATGAGGAAGGACCTCCTATAAATGGTTTAAATAGAAATATAGTGTTAGACCGTGTTTACATCTGATTAATTACCAATCCAGACTGAACTTGTGTAATGGTTTAATTTACATGTTATTTAATAAGCCATGAGACATAAGATTCCATAATAAATATGAAGTCAACGTTATGGATCTGTGGGTACTGTTTAACCAGAAGATTGGAACTTTTTATTGCAGGGATTAGATAACACTTTGTATTAACTCAGAGACAACAGAAGAGAGAGTCAAGGTTTAAAAGTTAAAAGATTTATTACTAAACAAATTAAAACTAGACTGACTTTAACACTAAATGTATGGTGTAACTAAGGTGAATGAGGCGGAGAATGGTGTAGTGTGGAATGTTGCTCAGAACCAGCAAATCCGAAGAAACGATTAGTTTTGGTGGGAAGTGAAGGTGATGCCTTCGCGCTAAGCTGTGGTTAGGAGATTCATAAACACATTCAATGCCATTCTGTCGGCCTACGTACCCTTAGCGGAAGTCCCCGTTAGATCAGGAGGTGTAGAGGTCCAGCTTGACCTTTGTGGAGCCGAAGCCTGTAGAAACAGCCGCGGCAGCCGACCACCAGTCTTGAGATACTTCCGGGTCACGACGGTTTTGTTGGCATCTAGCGAGACCCAAACCTGGGTCTTGATGGTTCTGCTTTTATTCTGAAAGGAACCATTGCAGCAGGTGGAACAGCAACAGGTTTTATCCAGCTTGTCGTCGGTTCTCTTGGCTGAAGAGGAAAGTTACGGATTGGCCACTCCGACAACTTCTCTAGAACGCTTTGAACTGGCGTTAAAGATGGCGTGGGCATAGATTTATACTTCTGATGTTTTGGTTTACGGTCGAATGAAAAGATGACAGATTTACCAAGCACCACCAAAACCACGCCTCCATCAGATCTGTCAGATTCTGATTGGATCAGTGAAAGTATTGTGTCATGTCTTAAAGCTACGTGAGATCAGTCCTAGTGGAACATTTAAAGTCATATTACTTATTATATTCTGTAGGATTATAATAAAGTAATTAATATTATGATTTCACAGATTGGTCACATCTTATTATTGACTAACACTTTGTTTGATTAGCTTTATTAAAATAGAGTTCTTTGATTAATTAAAAGGAGAGAGTCCATTCTTCATTCTTCTCTTGAGCTGGAAAGAAGCAGTTTATAACAAATGCATGAGACCTTGAGGCCATATGTCATGCAGACTAGTTCTGTGTCAGAGGAGAGGGGGAATGACTTTTGGTGGAAAACAGTCATTTCATTCTGTTACACTTGTTTCTGTTATTTCTATTTGTTGCAGTTTCTCGCTGAGATTAGTGTGCTTTTCTGTTTTTTATTCATCATTTAGGCTTTTTATTTTATTTTACTTTACTGAGTATAAATAATCTTCTGCTTTACGTTTGTCCTTAATGTTCTCTATGAAATACCCCACCCAGCTGTCCCCGTCTGCCTCCATCTTTTTAAGATGTTTCCACATTTAAGGACTCGATGTGCGAACTACTCACACACACACACACACACACACACACACACACACACACACACACACACACACACACAGCAATGTTCCAGCTTCATAGTAAAAAGATGCAATTACAGCCAACCAGTGGCCCCAGTCTAAACCACATAATTGTTACCGTTCCTCTTAATTGTTTATTTTTCCTTCTGACCGAAGTTCGTGCAGATATGATTAGGTTAGAAGCTGATTTTGGTTCCTGTGACGTGAACACCAGCGGTGATGTCACAATGGAAGCGTAAGTGAAAGCTACCAGGATCGTGAGTCTGCAAGCAAAGGAGAAAATGCACCTAATTACTGATGGAGCTGGTGAGCAGATGGGTCTGTGGAGCAGCTACATGCACGTTAATGCAACGGTAGCTCCATTTCTTCACTAGGCTCGGAGACGCTTGTCGTTTTTTTTTTTCAAACCGACACGGCGAGCTCGTCACTTTGCCGGTAGAGTCAAAGCTACTGGCTGTAAAAGTAAAGCTGCTTTTTACAATTAAACTCTTTTTGAGCAGAACAGCTCCAAGTGGATTTGTACGTTTTCATCGTCTGGCAATCAAATCAAACACAACCTCGTACAAACCAGAGTTTAAATCTGAATAAGGGTTAGGGTTCTATGTAGGCTGGCATCAAACTGGAGACGATGGGAGCTAACTGGCTAGCTGAGCCTATAGACACCACCCCTAGTTTCATGTTCTATTTCGTAAACACATCACCACCGTATGCTTTAAACACCAGAACCAGTATTTTCGGAATGTTCTGGTGTTTTTTTTTTTTTTTTTTTTTCAAATGACTACACCTTCCATCCAACTTGGTCTCCTTCACTGTTAGATGCCTTCTGCTTCCACCGGCGTGTTTCTGTCCTGCAGGCATCGCCCTGGAGAAGGTGTTTGACTACAGCGAGTACTGGGAAGTGACCCGGGGACTGTACGCTCCGTTTGACTGCACCGCCACCATGAAATCCGGCAACGCTGACGTCTACGAGAACGAGATACCAGGAGGACAGTACACCAACCTGCACTTCCAGGTAACTGCTGCTTCCTCCACAGCTGGTTAGTCGTTTAACCGTGATTTGGTTTCATGTAAGCAGCTTATGGTGGCTTGATATTAGCGGCAGTGTCGACACTTTTTTCTTGCCTCAACACAGAAAACAGTAAGTACTTTATGATCTAGCACAGATAGATTTTTCCACCACATTTAATGGAATAGTGGGTTTTGTGTGCTAATGTAATGGTAACCAGTAACTAGTGTTATATACACCTTCTAGGGTTCAACAGTCTCTTTTCTATCAGCGACTAATGCAGGAACTAAGGGTAGAAGGCTGTTTTCATGTTCCGCTTGCATGTGGAGCTCAGAGTGGCCGATCAAGTTTTAAACTAACCAGAAAAAACTGTCACCTTGGTCTTTTAAGATCAGTTGATTTTTAGAGATAAGAGAGAACTTTCGTCTCTGCTTTTTGCGGATGATGTGGTCCTCCTAGCTTCATCCAGCTCTGACCTTCAGCGCTTGCTGGGTAAGTTCACGGCCGAATGTGAAGCGGCTGGGATGAGGATCAGCACCTCCAAATCTGAGACCATGGTTCTTGACTGGAGAAGGGTGGCTTGCCAACTCCGGGTCGGGAGAGAGGTCCTACCTCAAGTGGAGGAGTTTAAGTATCTCGGGGTCTTGTTCACGAGTGAGGGTAGGAGGGATCGGGAGATCGACAGGCGGATTGGTTCGGCGTCTGCAGTGATGCGGACACTGAGCCGATCTGTCATGGGGAAGAGGGAGCTGAGCCAGAAAGCCAGGCTCTCGATTTACCGGTCGATCTACGTCCCAATCCTTACCTATGGTCATGAGCTTTGTGTAATGACCGAAAGAACGAGATCGCGGATACAAGCAGCTGAAATGAGTTTCCTCCGTAGGGTGGCCGGGCTCAGCCTTAGAGATAGGGTGAGGAGCTCGGACATTTGGGAGGGACTCGGAGTAGAACCGCTGCTCCTCCGGATCAAAAGGAGCCAGTTGAGGTGGTTTGGGCATCTGGTCAGGATGCCTCCTGGACGCCTCCCTGGGGAGGTGTTTCTGGCATGTCCTGCCGGCAGGAGGTCCCCGAGTCGACCCAGGACACGTTGGAGAGGTTACATCTCCAATCTGGTCCGGGAACGCCTTGGGGTCCTGCCGGAGGAGCTGGTGGACAAGGCCGGGGAGAGGACGGCCTGGAGCTCCCTAGTTGGGATGCTGCCCCCGCGACCCGGACCCGGATAAGCGGAGGAAGATGATGACGACGATGACGAGAGAACTAAATGTCATTTGTTTTCTGTAGCCTGCCAGCTCAGCCTGGTGGTAGAGCAAATCTGAAGTCCCTATGTCTCATTAAAGCATTAAACTATTTAACTCATTCACTGCCCATGACGACTAAAGTCGTCATTAGCTTGTTTTTACTGTGTGGGCGTCGGACGAGCCCCCGCACCGTGAGAACAAACATCTCTGCTCTAAAGCCGATCTTCATCCGCATACGTCACACGTCAGGAAGCAGAACATCCACGTGTTAGGAGATCGTTTGGGGCCGTTCCTGTAAAAAAAAAGTGAAGCGCGAACCAGAAAAGCTTCTGCCGATCACAATTCAACAACGGATTAGGAAAGAACGGATAACGCTCGAAACGCGCGGATTCTTCCTGATGTAAGAAGTGAGTCTCCGCTTTGTTTTGGTTGTTTTGGCGTCAACATCATCCTAGCGCGCAACGATCTGTCACTCTTAAAAAAGCCCGGTGAAAATGCTGAAAAACGCTGGCAGCAAATGAGTTAAAATACTAAAAAAAGGTTTTTCTTAACTATGTGGAGATGTTTGATGAAAAAGTCTTAACATTATTACATTTAACTTAACATCTTTACCTTTATATTATTACAATTATCATTTTATTAATTAAAAATAAACTAAAGCCCTTATTGCCCCAGATGAAAAAATGCAAAAGGGGAATTTTTGAATTATTTTTACTTGGTGAGGAAGTTAAAGGGTTAAGACACAAGATTAGAGTAGTTTTAAAGAGACGGTGTGTAGTTCTTACCGTTAATCTCTGGGATTATCCATCAAAATGTTGAAAATGAATTAAATGATGTTCATTTGTAGAAAAATTTTGGCAACTTTGTAACATAAAACCCTAAAAATCTGGTCTAAAATACATGGGAGCGCCATGTTTCCTTCTACGGGAGCCCGTGAGGACAAAACGCATTTACTGATTTGTAACAAGCGGTTACAAAACTTTCATCTTTCATAACCGTTTTACCTTTTCACTCGTTGCCAACTATGAAAGGAACTCTGGTGGGCTCGTCTTGTTGCTGGAGGTTGCACTCCCTGGGATTTTTGACCCTAATGGCCACCCATTGGTAAGGTCTTGGGTGTGTACTGCCCCCTATCGCCAGAGAAATTACACACAGTCACTTTAAATTGGAACAACCAAAAACCGGATCCAGATGTTTTATCAAAGAAGAAGAAAAAAAAGAGCGCTCGTCACTAAAATCACAGAGTTCCAGTGCAAGGTTTTAATTTGCTGGCGCCGGACCAACAGGAAGCAGAAGACGACGTGTGGTGACTGGTGACACAGAGGAACGCCGGCAAAGTTTCACACCACCGCAGAAGAGACACGCTGGTTTATTACAGACTTGGCAGATGTTTGTTTTCAGTTTTATCCGTTCAGTTCAGAGAAACCAAAACGCACAAATAACAGCAGCCTAGGCCAGCATTCCCGACGTTCTGCCTTTAGGATCCGATCTGCCGCTCATCCTGCTGTCGTGTTCGTGTTGCAGGCTCACAGCATGGGGCTGGGAAACAAGTTCAAGGAGGTGAAGAAGGCTTACACCGAAGCTAACAAACTACTGGGAGACCTCATTAAGGTGAGACCAGACAAACTCTGATGTTCTTTATGGTTTTAATCACAGAGGAGGAGGTTTTAACAAAGCCGGCACAGCAGCAGCAGCGCCGGCCGACCGACGTGCTCATCAGAGACGTCGTCACCAGATTCACCGAGGGGGGCACGAGAGCTCTGAACTCTCAGATCAAACTTTCCTCCAGAGTTTATGAAGAGCGTAGCTGAGAGTCGGCACAGCCGCCCGGCTCTGCTAAATAATCCCAACCTGACCTTCTCCCTGCTGCCATGACCTCCGGTTGTTGTTGCACCACCTCTTCTTCACTTTGCTTTCTCTCCTTAGCAGACACTTGCTTCATCTTCTCTAAAACCTTTTAGGAAAACCTTCAGCAGAATCTGCTTCTGGGTTGGAAGCAGGTTCCTGTTTCCTCCGAGTCCAGAGAGCATTTCTTTGCACCGATTTCCTGAAGGGCACCTTGACCGTGGTGTTGCAGAAGCTCATCACCTTTCACTAAACCCTTTGTTACCATCCCACCCTACAGATGACTGTTATTGTTTCACTCTGTTTATACTTCCCTCGTTAAGCTCTTCTTTTCTCACTTCCTGCTCTTCATTCCATAGCTTCACGCGTTTGTTCCTCACACGTTATGTTTCCCTCCCGTAGGACCCACGGGTCTGTTATTTTACCGCCGCCTTCAGTATTCTCCTCGCGTCTCTTACATTTTAAGTCTCTGGTCCCCTCTCCCTACTTTCATTTCCCCGTCTCTGCTTTCCTCATCAATTCTCCCCCAGACTTCCTCAACTCTCTCTCTCTCTCTCTCTCTCTCTCTCTCTCTCTCTCTCTCTCTCTCTCTCTCTCTCTCTCTCTCTCTCGCTCTCTCTCTCTCTCTCTCTCTCTCTCTCTGTGTTTTCTATCAGTTCAATTAAGACTCTGTGGGCTCCGCTGCACATGTGCCTGCAGGTCCTGCTCTGCTCTCCGCCGTACCCTGTTAGCATGACAACGGCTCTGTCTCTCACTGTCAGCTTGTCCATAACTTGGAGGCTGCTTTCCAGAGGCAGGCGTAAAGAGAGCGGGCCACATACGTGCTATAAACTATATGAACTACGTGCGATCCAGGTATTGGTGAGTTTACCACGAAGGAACGGTACCGGTGTCTGGCATCACATACAGGTTCCTGCTAGCACCAAGCCCCAAGTGTGTGTGTGTGCGTGTGTGTGTGTGTGTGTGTGTGTGTGTGTGTGTGTGTGTGTGTGCCTGTGTGTGTGTGTGTGTGTGCCTGTGTGTGTGTGTGCCTGTGTGTGTGTGTGTGCTTGCGTGCGTGCGCGCGCAAGCGTGTGTGTCCGGGTTTGTGTGGTGTGTGTGTGCGCGCAAGTGTGTGTGTGAGCGTGTGTGTGTCCGCGCGCAAGCGTGTGTGTGCGTGCGTGTGTGTCCGCGCATGTGTGTGTACGTGCATGTGTGCATGCGCGTGTGTGTGTGTGTGCGTGCGTGTGTGTCCGCGCGCAATCGTGTGTGTGCGTGCATGTGTGTCCATGTGTGTGTGTGTGCGTGCGTGTGTGTCCGCGCGCAATCGTGTGTGTGCGTGCATGCATGTGTGCGCACGTGTGTGTGTGTGCGTGCGTGTGTGTGTGTGTGTGTGTGCGCAAGCATGTGTGTCCACGTTCGTGTGGTGTGTGTGTGTGTGGTGTGTATGTGTGTGTGCGCATGCATGCATGTGCGCGCACGTGTGTGTGTGCGCAAGCATGTGTGTCCACGTTCATGTGGTGTGTGCGTGCGTGTGTGTCCGCACGCAAGCGTGTGTGTGTGCGTGCGTGTGTGTCCGCGCGTGTGTGTGCGCGTGTGTGTGTGTCCGCGCGCGTGTGTGTGTGTCTGTGTGTGTGCCCGTGTGTGTGCATGCATGTGCGTGCGTGAGCGTGCGTGTGTGCGTGCGTGCGTGTGTGTGTGCGTGTGTGGTGTGTGTGTGCGCGTGCGTGTGTGGTGTGTATGCGTGTGTGTGCGCGTGCGTGTGTGGTGTGTATGCGTGTGTGTGCGCGTGCGTGTGTGGTGTGTGTGTGTGTGCGCGTGCGTGTGTGGTGTGTATGCGTGTGTGTGTGCGCGTGCGTGTGTGGTGTGTATGCGTGTGTGTGCGCGTGCGTGTGTGGTGTGTATGCGTGTGTGTGCGCGTGCGTGTGTGGTGTGTATGCATGTGTGTGCGCGTGCGCCGGTCCTTGAAAACACCCACTAAACCAAAAACGGATGTAATCACAGATCTGCTCAGCTGAGCGTCAGAAACACAAGAACGTGTCTGAATCTGTTGGATTGATTTGATTATAAAGTTGAATAAAATGATCCTGGTGCCTCTTCAGCATTTATTAGCATTAATTCTTCTTTAATCGGTTTTGGTTAGAATAAACGTCTCAGCAGTCATGAAGTTTTCCGTAGTTTAGGACCAACATTCTTCCTGTTGGACGTCTGACCCAGAAGAAACCCACTTGAGCAGCTAATGATGGGTGTGACTGTTGGAAACGGCAGCAGAGATGTGTTTTTAATCCCGAGGGCCTCTGAGGAGAGCGTTGGTGGAGGTGTGTGATCATTAGGAAACCCGAACAGGAGCAGCACAGTTCACACATATCATGTCTTGTGCTCAAAATGCTGAAAAGTTAGATTTGTGCTCCTAGAAATCTCAACAATTAAATTTTTATGACACTTTAAATAGCTGCTGGATGTTTGGTGCAAACGAAGTGCCTTGATAAGGCACCAACGGAGCGGTGTTGTCGGTTTAGTTCCCATCTTTAGCCCCGTCGAGCTTCCATCAGCACCTTTCTAAAACAGCGCTGCAAATATCAGAACCAGCTGGCGTCAAAGCTGAAAACGCTCGTTGCCAGGGGATAATTGTAGAAACTCGTCTCGTCGTGCTCTTGAGCTGCGCCGTATCACTTTAGCTTGAAGGCATATTTTGCTGAACGGCAGGAAAATCAAGCGAAACATACAGGTGCTGTTTTAACAAGATCGTCTCTGACAGAGCTAAGGAGGCTCCAACACCCAATAAGTGAGCTGGCACTGACTGCTGTGTTGCTGAGGAGAGGCGTTGGCGCCGCTCCAGCCCTCCACAAACCTCTCTTTATCTGCTCTATGTCTTTAACTTTCCCCGCTTTCTCCTCTTCCTCGCTCAGTTGGGTCTGTTGCAACATGAGCTCGTCGACACAAGTTGTTTTTAGTGAGGTTGCTCCGTCGCTGTCACTTTCTTTTTACGATTACAGGCACGTATTCACTCGCCTCCACTCCCTCTTCTACGTGGAGGTGGAGCACGTCTTGTTTTGCCTGTGGGGCTGCAGATGTCGACGGCTCTCGTCTGTTTGCCTCTTCCTCTCCTCCCTTCTGCCTAAGCTGTCCATCCCTTTATTTCTGCCTCTCACTCTTCCTGTAGCTCCTTATCGTCGCCCTCTCCGTCTGCTCTCCACTTTCATTTGGTCTTATCTCCTCCTTCATCAGTGGCTCCCACCTTCTCTCGTTTCAATTAGACTTCCTTTATGTATCCCTAATCTCTCTATCATTTCTTCTCTCCTCCTCTGAGCTTCTTGTTATCACTCCTCTCCTTTCTCCTCCTCCTCCTCCTCCTGACAGGTACCATTCTTCACTCGGCTCCTGGCTTGGCTGGCTCATGTTATTGTCTGTGTGCTTTATTTGCCGTTCATCCTGCGTGCGCGCACACACACACACACACACACACACACACACACACACACGTACGCGCGCCGTTCTGGGTGATATAATCCTTTACCCATTAGGGGAGCCTGGGTTTGGATAGAGTTGCATTTTGAAGCAAATTTGAGCAAAGTACACTGACACAAGGCACAAAGGCACACACACACACACACACACACACACACACACACACACACACACACACACCTCTGCCATTGTTTTACACAGAAACACTCTGAAGAAGAAGAAGAAAGTATCGTTTCTATAGTGCCTCTCATGATAAAAATCATGAGACGCTTCATTAATGACTTTGGGAACCAGCTTGTCTGGGGCGCAGGTCATTCAGCTGAAGAAAGCTCCCACCATCCAGGTTCTGATAGAGTCTAAGCAGGTGTGTAACAGCTGCAGCTTAGACATCTCATGGGGCTTAAAGGAGATGTACAGCTGGATGTCATCTGCATAAAGATGGTAGGAGATTCCTTTGAAGGAGCTCAGGATGTGCTGAAGAGGAAGCAGATAGAGGAGGAAGAGCAGAGGCCCCAGCACAGAACCTTGTGGGACGCCATGGGTAAGGGAGGTGGTGGAGGACCTAAACTTGTGAGACTCTGTATCTCACTTTGATCCTGCACAGAGTTCCCAGTGCTGGGGAGGTGGAGTCTCGTGCGTCCGCCCCTCTGCCAGCTGTTTATCAAAGAGAACGATGCAAATGGTTTCAGGGTATCCGCGGGTCCTTGAAAAGTCTTAAATTTTCTTTTCCAAATTTAAGGCCTTGAAAATCCTTAAAAATGACAAATAATCCTTAAATACAGTTTCCAAAGGTCTTAAATTACCAAAGACCCAATAAACAAGATTCTTTTATTTCTATAAAATTTTCGTGAATTTCTAGTTAGTGTTCAGCATTTTTTGTGTACGATGTTGGCGTAAGCGGAACCGTACACATTCAGTTGGTTGTGAAAGGGGGCTATTTTTAGATGAGCATGTTAGCTGGCTAAGCTAGTGGGAGCTTGCACCATGGGGAAGTGCAAGTTTAATGGTAACTGGATGGCTTATCTCACGTTCGGGACGTGGTTAGCACCGGTTCCAGGCAATAGCTGGAAATTATAGCTTAAATTTAATTTTTAAAAATAGCTTAAATTTGGTCAAAGTGGTCTTAAAAAGGTCTTTAAAGTCTTAAATTTGGCTTCTTTAAACCTGCAGATACCCTGGGTTTGGCGAGCTAAAGCAAGACTAGAAAAAGATGCTCGAGGTTTTAAAATGTGTTGAGCTGCTCCTCTTTTCACATCTCCGTCTGCGTCTCAGGGGCGAGGGAGACTGTTGGCTCATTTTCTGGACAGCCATGATGAATGATGGGAACTCTACAGCTTTCAGTGTGGATTGTAAAAACTGTTAGGATGCAGTTTTCCTCGAACATTTTCACTCCTTATAAAAGAACGCCTATAACAGCAGGAATGGCTGCAGAAGAAGAGCTGTGCAGGAACTGTGTCGCAGCATTGTAGCTACGCTACGACCCTTTTTTAAATAAATCTGATGGTTTGTGTGTTTTTTAGCGGGTTTCACCGCTGCTCCTCTGGCAGTG
Organism: Nothobranchius furzeri; assembly: GCF_043380555.1. Taxonomy (NCBI): domain Eukaryota; kingdom Metazoa; phylum Chordata; class Actinopteri; order Cyprinodontiformes; family Nothobranchiidae; genus Nothobranchius; species Nothobranchius furzeri. The sequence goes on from NC_091754.1 coordinate 59,995,423, forward strand.
AACCAGCAGTTGTAGAGATTAGGACGTCAGACGTTCCCTGCAGATGCCAGTGAGGTTTATATGTTCTCAGTAGTGAGCATCTTACCTGCAGCTGACGGCAGTCACAGTGATCTCCGTCTGAAGAATCAGAAAAGCAAGTCTAGTGTTAATATAACTTTTCTTCATATTAGAGCGGCACCAGGCTGCGCCGCCCTCCTCAATCAATCAATCAATCAATCAAATTTTATTTGTAGAGCACCTTCTACAACATTATCCGAAGCCCAAGGTGCTGAACAACATCATTAAAAGAAAAACATTCCCAGTACATGGGCATAAAAGCAGGATAAAAACATAAAATCATAAAATATCAAGCAACCACTATTACAGGTGAGAGATATCGGAATAAGACTAATCGATAAAAAAAACAAATGTCGGACAAAATAAAATCAAGCATCTGGGTTAAAAAGAAGAATAGTTAAAACCATGATGTTAGGGCAATTCAAGTGACCCTAGCGCTAAAACGCAATCAGATAAAAATGAGTCTTTAAACGAGACTTTAAGACTTGAAGGGATGGTGCCTGCCTAATGCTCAGTGGCAATTCGTTCCACAGAGTTGGAGCCAAAATAGAAAAAGCACGACAACCCCTCGATCGAAATTTCGACCGGGGGACCACCAGAAGTTCCTGCTCGGCTGAGCGAAGAGACCGAGATGGAGCATACCTCACTGGCGTACCTCCGGCCGTGGCTACATGACAGGACGTTAGCTCTAAAGGACTTCGTTAAGGCATCATCGTTAAGTCGTGTTATGTGCAGATCTGTTTTTCTGCCATGCTCACATGCTCACTAGCGATGTTTTTGTTGAAGAAGACACCCGATGCACCGACTGTGGTTAGAAAAAGACCAGCAGAGCTGCGGTTCCCAGGAGGTTTGTGTCGGGGTGTGTTCAGCCGTCGTGCTGCCGGTGCAGCAACACCGTCTCACGGAAGCGGTGCTGTGTTTGCTCCGTCGTACAGAGTTCTGAGTTTAGATCGGACTGTTGGGCAGTTGTTTTCAGACCAAGTCCATGAAAGTTCAGGTTTTTTTTTTACATGTTTGACTTCAAAGGTGTTTTGTCTTTTAGTCTTTTAGACTAAAAGCTCATATTTTTAAGACAAATGCCCTATTTTACATCTTAAACTGGGAGCACGGTGGTATCTTACCGCCTGATCACGCAGGAGAAGACCACACCAGACCAGGACACGATTCACTTCACGACTCGTCTGAGATTATTTCAAAGCTCACACGTCACATAAAGCTCATACGCAGCTGATATGATTCCTTTTTTCCTCTGTGTGTAATTCACCCTGAGAGGGCCGGAGTCGGGTGATCCGTCAACTCATATTAACGCTCTTGATCTTACTGTGGCTTCAGAAAAAAAAGAGAAGTATTTGTCGTCTGGGCTGTAGAAAAATGAGATGGACTTAAGCGGTCCTAGTCGATGTCTGGGGTGACGGATTGCTCCTAAACGTGATTAATGAGACTTGGCAGATAGAAGGCAGACAGAGGCGCAGCCATGCTGCCTCATCATGCCTCACGTATATTTAAGTAACTTTTCTTGTTGGTGTTTGCGCCGTAATGGCCTCTCCGGGGATTCCAGCAACTCGTTCTTAAGCTCGTCTGCCAACGGCCGGCCTGTTAGACGTCTTTCGTTGTCCGCTGGAGGTGTTGGTGCTAACAGGAAGTTCTCACTCATCTCATTTAGCAGAAAGCGTTTCTCTTATCGCTCCTAACAAGCGCCTGAATCCAGGAGGATTTCTGAAACCCCTCAGGGATCAGCCGTTTGGCAGCACGAGGCTAGGAAGTAGGTGTCCAACGCGTGCTTTAGGAATTCCTGTTGGCATTTCCGTTTGATCCCTATTTGCTCGTCCACCTGCGTTCCTTCTCTACCAGAATGCGCCAGGACAGTAGGCGTCTTGTAGAACACCGGTCCATACTTGGGTCTCCGCTGCTCCTCAGCTGTCGGCGTGTTAAGGTTGGGTTGAAACTAACCATGCCCTCTCCTGGAACCTTCTAAAATGTGATGATTTTTATGCTGAGAAGAGGTTTGTGTCTCTGCTGTACGACGTAGTCTCTGGGGGATCTGTTCTCCGGGGGTTCTGCATCAGCGCGCTGTGCCGTTGCAGCTCGGAGGAAATGGAAAGTAAACGGTTTCCCAGTTCTGAGATTAAACTCCTAGTGACTGAAGTTAAAGTTGGAATGTGTTAGGGTATGTTCAGTTCATCTCTCAGTGTACGTGTTGGAGACTTTTATTTTGAAAGATTGAAGGAAGTAATAGGGTGCGTTTCCGTTATCAGAACTTTGAGGTAAATTTACAGGAGCTTCCCGACGTGCGCGTGTCTCCCGCTGACCGGGCCAGCGACACGGCCGTTTTCAGGTACTTCCTGAGCTCAGAACGGCCCGGTGGAGCAGCTGAGCAGCACTTTTGGTAACCTCACCCTGATTGGATGTAACTCAGTAGGAAGTTACATCAGCAGACGTCGTCCAAAACACCTAGCGTTGGTGAAATTAGAAGAGTTGCTGGTGAAGCAGACTGGAAGCAACAGAAAACCAGCCCAGATGACACTTAGAGTTAAACTCCAGACACCAGAAATACGGGGAATTTCCCCCATAAAGACTTAATTGCCAGGGCCCAATTGTTTCACAGAGCGCTGTAAAAAAAACGGAGCTTCTTCTGGTCATTGAATGCCACATTTTACATCACAACGCTACTCTTAAAATTATGATATATTTTACCAGAATAGGTGCTTTTAATGTTATTCGTGTTGTTTTGGATGCTTTTTGGCGCTGATCAGTGACGCCACTCACTGTCGAAGCGGTCCCGTAAGCCGACGTCTGTGCAACGTTCTGAAAAGGCTGAATTTGGGTGTAGACAGAACAGCTGAGCGGACCGAGACGTCGAATCTCCCCGTCCCAGAATGTGTCCTGAAGTTCTGGCAGTGGAAACGCACCTAGTGAGTTCTCTGGTGATGAAATGTGCCACAGCAGTTACTTCACACTGGTTCACCCATTGTTTTTGTAGTTTATCCAGTAAAGGTGATGAATAATAAATCAAGCTTTGTTGTTATTGCCGTTTGAATGTGTGCATTATCAACATCACAAAGGCACGTTAGGACCAGTATTCCTCACAGGAGCTTGTTTTTTGGTCTAGTCTGCATTCAGCTACAGGCTCCGCCTGCTAAGGCCTCATTTGCTGAGTTGTTTTCAGTAAAACAGGAAGTATTTTTGAGCACCGTAGTGCTGGATCAGAAGCAGGAGCGTGTGGCTTTATGATGAGGTCACTGGAGTATTCGTCGGCCTTGAGGTTTCCTGCTCCTGCTGTATTGACTTTAATCTCAAAACGCCATGTGAATGGTTTTCCTTCTGCGTTTAGGCGTTATTCCAAGGCTCATATTGGTAACGTGTCCAGAGCCTAGCTGCTTTCAGCTCACGCCTACCTGCAAGGCTGTCCCGTTTGCATCTAGGTGCCGTTCTCACTGTCCGTCAGTCTGGAGCTGAGCAACTCGATCTGCTTTAAAACCTTTGATGTCGTACGAGCGAGCTCTGAGAATGTGAGATCAAAAACCCATAAAATGGCACCACTGGGAAACGCTCAACATCTTCTACGTTTTGACAGCTTTATTTATCGTTCTGTTGTAAAATGAATATTTAAATGTCTCTGTTGGCTTGTTGCAGAGGTGGTGAGTGAAATCCCAGCAGGATGGGAGCTCCAACAACACAGGCAGTGAACCGATGCAGTAAAAAGCATCGTTTATACAAAATGATCTTCCTCGTTTAGAGGTCCCCAGACCTGGAAGAGTTTAAGTGCAAACAAAAGACTCCACATGAACCATAACCACGCACCATTAGTCTCCTCCCTTCTTCTGTGTGTTTTTAACTAAGTGGTTAAAGCACGGCCTCCGGGCTGTAGACCGGATCTTACATAATACAAAGATCTCATCAGCGTCCTCCGTCCTGTTTCCAGTCTGCTGAAGGACTAACCCGGTTTTCCTTCTCAGGTGACTCCATCCTCAAAGATCGTGGGTGACCTGGCCCAGTTCATGGTGCAGAACAACCTGACCCGCGCAGAGGTGGAGGAGAGGGCGGACGAACTGTCCTTCCCACTGTCTGTGGTGGAGTTCCTGCAGGGATACGTTGGAATTCCTCATGGAGGATTCCCTGAGCCGTTCAGATCCAAGGTACTGTACATTCACACGTGCATATCCAACATATTTTCCCATTTTAGTGCTTATAGCATTGTGATTGTTAAGTGTTGGTATGTCATTTTTCTTCTGTAAGTTTCCTTTGTACCTAGAACCATACTGGAACTGCTAACCGCCCGTTTGAAAACACATGTCCAAGTGCCAAATGAATGGTTCCACATGACAGCTGAGACTCTTGAAAGGGATAAAACTGAAGTCTGTGTAATTGCTACGTCCTGCTTCTCCTTTTCATCTCGTTGTCTTTTCCTTTCACACCTCCAGACAGACAGGTAGGGACTCGCGCGCGTCAGGAGCCGTCACTTAGAAGTCTCTTTGGGAAGCGAGTACGATCGCCACACGTGAACAGACCCAAACGTGTCGCATTGTTCCTGAAACTGTCTGACAGATCCGGCGTTGTTGACATTTACAGAAGGGAAGTGGTTTGATTTTTCACAGGACGTAATCGGATGGTTTCCCTCTTGGCACCAGCACACACACACACATGTCTGTGAAATATCTGGCGAAAGACGATACCTGTTCTTGTTAAAGGTCACCTATTTTTCCCCTGTGGCTGCCAACAGTTGGCATATTCTGCTGGATTTCTGCAGAAACTGATGTATTGTGATAATTGGTTCTCCTCCCATGAAGCAATCTTTTTATCCTGTCATGTTCGTGATTTTAATTTGAATCATTGCTAAATCTTTACAGTCAAACGCCGTCCATCCATTTCTTCCTGCAGTTTTCTGCTGCCTCTGTGGAACGGACTCCCATCGCGCCGCCAGCCTGGCTTTTCTTCTCGTGACTCTTGATTCTAGTCATCACAATGGCGTTTTTTACAGGAAGTGATTTCTCTTTGCGTGTGAACCTTTTAGTGACCTGAACTGGCCTTTATGTTTGTAAAAGCCCGCGGCTCAGACTGGCCCAGGAAGGTCCTGGGTTCAGTCAGTACTCGGATACTTCTGCTGAGAGATGCACACATGAATGCGGAAGGCCATTTTATCTTTTTCCCTCAGCTGTTTATTCTGTCTTGATGTATTTCAATGACACATTATTCATTTTTAAACAGTGCACCATATCAGGGCCTTGCATTAGTTTACAGTGAATTCTGATCACGCAGTCAGCTGATGCCCGTTTGTCATTGCAGCCGCAAAAATCGGGTTATCTGTCTTATTTTGTTCCCAAGCAGTCCAGCTTTCTTTCATCTTTGGCCTCGATCAAAATTGTCCTCAGGTTTGTGAAGGTCTTTCAAAGTGTTGACTTGGATTTTGGTTTATTTTTGCCCAAAAAGCAGAATCTTTATGAGTAATGCGTTTTTAATGCTAAGCGACCTAAATCTGGCTTACGAATCAAGGATTTAAAAAGTTACTAACTCGGCGGATGAAGCGGAGCACATTTTAAATGCTAGCGCTAACAACTAATGCTAACATGAGCCAACTGTCATGGGAGAGTAGCGCCCCCGGATGTAGCGTAATTATTTGTGAACTCGTGAAGAAGTAATTAATAATAATTAATTCTAAACTAACACGAAGTGGATAATTCTAATAAAGAGTGGCTGGCTACGTCATTAAATGTATTATTTATTTGATGTTCTGTATAAATATACAATATTAACTTGCTTGATCTTTATTGTAAATATCAGAAGATTCTAGGATTTTTGCTTTATTATGTAATTATACACACTTCATCTTTATTCAGAAAAGTCAGGTTTATAATTGTAAGAATTCATTTTAGAAACAATTAAAACACGACAAGTGAAGTAAGCATTTTACTGTGAATGGATGGAGCTAAAGGTGACGTAGGAACCTATGTGTAAATGCGGTGTTGGCCAGAACTTCTGAATCTGGGAAAGCGGCGTCTCCGGATGAAAAAGAATTTGGTTTGTTTGCTCTAAACTATGAAGTTATCTTCAGAAGCACATTCAGACGCAACCTCTCTGTGTTCTGCCTCACCCTTTTGATGACACTCGTCACAGATCCGGAGGTCAGAGAGGTCGGATGACCTCGGGGCACCCAGGTTGGAATCAGCTTGCGTCTCAGGAATAAGGAGTTGAACGATATCAGCTTTGTTCTGCAGGAACTGTTTGCGGTCTCAGCTTTGTAGGTGCAAACAGGTTTTGATGACGTGTCAAAATCTTTGATGGTTAAAGAGATATGCTAAAGATGGCCGGTCTAAAGCTTTCTCTAGAACTGGCAATTCACTCAAAGTGATTTAGTTTTAAAGAATTTATGTTATGAACACACACACACACACACACACACAATTTCAGGAAAGAAGCAGATGGTAGTGATGTGATGTTCACGAACGAATCGAATCATTTGAACGGATTTCCAAAGTGAACGATGAGAGCCGAGTCCCTGTAGAGAGCCGTTCATCTCGTCTTTCTGTAACAAACCTCCCCGGAAGTCTGTAAAGCGCACCTGCTCAAACCCCACCCACCCCTGTGACAGACGTAGGAGCAACGCTAACCAACCCCGTGCGCCCTCATGGACACTGCAGGAACACGTTGCTCTTAATGCGCCCCCCCCCCCCCAATCACGGAGTGAAGCTCTCCGTGATGAGCTGGTCTTCATAGAACCATAAAGACAAATGTTGATCAAAGCTGCTGCAATCTTACCTCAGTCTGGCTGGCTGAAAACAAAGGATGTGGTGTGCTACACTGTATGTTAAGCTCTAAACCCCAAATGCAGTGAAGTAATCACTCCCTAGTAGTCTAAATGAACAATTAGCTTTATTGCCCAATATTTTAGTTTCCTTTCATGTGTTCTAATATGTACTGACAGGGAAATCGGCTTGCTGGGTATAAATCTGATTGTGACATCTCATCTTTCAGTAGACTCCTTGTAGAAATCTAAGTATCTAATTTACATAACTTTTAATTTAAGTTTTATTAGCGCAAACACACACACACACAGCTGCTCTGTACGTGTCTCACACTCTAAAAATCAAGGACTTTAGGTGTCAGACATCCTCGGAGGAGACGCTGTTAATGAGCTGGGACTCCGGTGAGCGCCCCATCTTTGAAGCGCCTCGCTGTAACACAAATGACTCAGCTATCTCTGAACTGTTAGACCTGTGACTAATAGCATTGCGCCGAGTCTTTTGTCTGCGTGTTTCCACAAGGTACGCGCTCTCATGAAGATATGATACAGCACTCGCGCTGGCTGCTGAACGATATGCACACACACACATTACAGAAACACACTTGTGCTGTATCAACCCAGGGTTGTGGGTCTTTGTCGGAGGACACGCAGCGCTACTTAACCACAAAATTAACAAAAGTATGTGAGCTCGGGGCGATGATTAGCAACGATTCTTTTAAGCTAATTCTCCCTCTCACACAGAAGTGTGTAGGTGTGCTGAAAGCTTCATCTTGCATATTTCTCCACATCAAAAGCACAGAATAAATAGGCTCATTATAAAGAGCTCCCTCCCCTCTTTGTCTCAGACTGCTCACACTTTGTCTGGAAAAATTAGAAGAACGTACTGAAAATATTACCAAAGCTGGGGTGGCTCATCGTTCCAGCAGCCCCGAGGCTCGACTGCTTTTGTCTTCACATCAAGTCCTCGCTAAGCAGCGGTTGCTTCCTCAGTTTATGTGATGGACCAGCGAGTCACGTTTATTGTATAGCAGCGGATTCCGACTCGTCGTAGATTCTGACCTAATATCTCTGACTCTTTCCTCAAACGCGGTGCTTGTTGCACACCTAGAGGCACGCACAGCAAGAGCGGTACCCACAAGAAGCTGTTATCAACACCGTTCGAGGTCAGAGGTCCACTCACAGCCAAGAAAACAAAGGTGTTGCTGGGATCACCTCTGTGTCTCCTTGAGCGATGAAGTATCTGAAAGCAAAGCACAATACAGCAGAGATCATGTCCTTTTCTTCTACCTGCTCCAGGTCTATACTTTCTTTTTAGATGTTGTTTATATTCTGTAGGAAAACTTCATTGATGCTGTCAGTGGATGTTTTAGGAAATCAAACTTCTATCTTAAAACCACACTTTTAAGCCTTATATTAACAATGGTGAGATAAGATATAAAGAAACAATTTAAAAAAAAGACTAAATATAAAAACACTGGTTGGAGCCCCCACCCCACCCCCCCCCGGAACCAGCCTGTTCGTCTTATAAAAACAACTGATGAGACCCCAGGGCTAGAATTGAAATACAGTATTTACAGATGTCCTCTTTGCCAGTTGGAGGTTATAATGAAACTGATAACAGTTGAGCGTGAAAATGCCCGAGCAGGAACCCCCCCCCCAAACACACACACACACGTTTATAGCTGCTGCAGAAGCTGTGGCTGCCATAGACTTCAGTCATATTTCTGCACATTCTCCTCAAAACTCGCATTCTCATTAGATTTTCTGTCAAAGAATGAGAGGTTACCATGGTGACCTTAATGAGCCACTTGCAGCAACTTTAACATTTGTTCTAATCTCTGATCTTACGTTCCCTACTGTTAGTTTTGTCTCTTGCGCTAGGATTGTGACAATGCTGATGTTGGATTTTCAGGAGGTAACTGCGTTGGTATGGCCTGGCAAGTCATCCTGTCTATGTCAATACGTAGTCTGGCCATGACCCATTGACGGATCTGTCGTGGGATATGATCTACGGTTGTCTTTCAAACCGTCTCTGCATGCTGTTGGACAACGAACAACGTGACATACTCACTGCTACAGATGTCCGTCAATGGGGAAGTCCTCCATACACTGTTGAAGACTCAAAAACATCCTTTGTCTAAATAAAGGACTTAAGTAAGTACCTCTATCTGCCCTTGACTCGAAGAAAAGTCCAAGTCCAAATGGTCCGAAGTTGATGTCAAAGCCGATTCAAACAAGCCTTCTCTTCCTCAGTTGCGGTAACATCCCATTCACCAAACCAGTAAAGGGCTGTGACTGGCCCACCAAACCAGTAAAGGGCTGTGACTGGCCCACCAAACCAGTAAAGGGCTGTGACTGGCCCACAAAACCAGTAAAGGGCTGTGACTGGCCCACCAAACCAGTAAAGGGCTGTGACTGGCCCACCAAACCAGTAAAGGGCTGTGACTGGCCCACCAAACCAGTAAAGGGCTGTGACTGGCCCACCAAACCAGTAAAGGGCTGTGACTGGCCCACCAAACCAGTAAAGGGCTGTGACTGGCCCACCAAACCAGTAAAGGGCTTTGACTGGCCTACCAAACCAGTAAAGGGCTGCGTTTGGGACACCAAACCAGTAAAGGGCTGCGATTGGGACAACAAACCAGTAAAGGGCTGTGATTGGGACAACAAACCAGTAAAGGGCTGTGACTGGCCCACCAAACCAGTAAAGGGCTGTGACTGGCCCACCAAACCAGTAAAGGGCTGTGACTGGCCCACCAAACCAGTAAAGGGCTGCGTTTGGGACACCAAACCAGTAAAGGGCTGCGATTGGGACAACAAACCAGTAAAGGGCTGTGATTGGGACAACAAACCAGTAAAGGGCTGTGACTGGCCCACCAAACCAGTAAAGGGCTGTGACTGGCCCACCAAACCAGTAAAGGGCTGTGTTTGGGACACCACCAGACTGGTCTGGGCTGCAGAGGTTCTAATGGAGTGTGGCTAGACCAACGTGCAGAGCAAACTCACTTTGGTTCTGCTACAGTTGGTCTAGGTTTCTAGGCTAGCGTTGGTACCCTTCAGTACCCTTGGTCCATTAGTCTTGGCTCTGGTTTGAGAGCTGCTCTGGGCTAAACACAGCAGTACTCATTAAACTTGGGCTGATTGCTGCTGAACTGCTCGCCTCCTGCTTGGTGTCGCATTAGCTCCTCTTCATCCCTGTTGTTGGTGGCGTGACTGACCTTAAACACAGCAGTGAGTTGAGATTGGCTGATTAAAGTCAAACTTTGGTGGAAAACCTTCCTGTGGTTGACACGGATGTGTGTAAACATAAAACCCAAAGTTTTATTTTTCCACTTGGTTCCAAGCTGTTCCGTCTTCATTCCTTCTCTAAAACACACCACTTAAATGCTTTAACAGGTTTCAACTGTTATCCAAAGCTTTGCAGTACGTTGTGAATATTTTACCATGGCACTTACATCTCTCAGACTTCATCATCCCACTGGGAGGTTACTAAATTCACTCTCTTGCCATTTTAAATGAAAACTTTTTAAATAATTCCTCCTCCTCTTGTTCTGAGGCTCATAATGTTCTTACTGCTTTACTCCCATCCCAGGTGCTGAAGTCCCTTCCACGTATCGAGGGTCGTCCTGGGGCCTCGCTGCCTCCAATGGACTTCAAGGCTCTGGAGGAGGGACTCCGGGCCGCTCACGGTGACGACATCACCCCTGAGGATGTGATGTCAGCCGCCATGTATCCCAAAGTGTTCCAGGAGTTCAAGGAATTCACTGGTGAGGGGGCGGAGTCCATAACGGATGTTTTGATTTGAAAGGAGTGAGGTCCTGGTTATAGGCTGATGTCACCACATGTTGTTGATTATATTGGTTCTTTTTCTTTACTGAACGCTCTACAGTCCCTGTTAACCAGTAACTGTGACTGGGCAGTGTGCACTCTTACAGGAGTACTAACGCTAATGCCGTCTAACAGTTTTTCATTTTCTGTAGCTAACTTCGGACCCGTGGATTGTCTCAGCACCAGGCTGTTTCTGGATGGACCCAAGATTGCAGAAGAGTTTGAGGTACATGTGGCTCTTGTTGATGTTCTTTATTTGCAGCAGGAGTTAGCCTAGCTTCTAGTTCAGTGTGCAGCACTTACAGTCCTAACTGTCCGACATCTCCTCCAGAATAACCCAGTAAGAAACTATTGTTCTTGTAAAGGGTTGCGAGAGCTTTGCATGACCCAATATGTCTGAGACTGGAGTTGCTTTATCACATCATGACTAGCTGTTAGCTTGTCGATCCAATCTGAGCTAATTCAATTCAATTCAAATTCAACAATACTTTATTGATCCCAGAGGGAAATTGATTGCTGTAGTAGCTCAGAATAATAATAATAATCAAGTCATCAAAGAGTTGTTGTATATTACAATGGCTGTTGGCAGGAAGGATCTCCAGTAGCGGTCAGTGTTGCAGCCAAACTGAAGAAGCCTCTGACTGAAGACACTCTTCCGTTGTCGGGCAGTCTTGTGGAGAGAACGCTCAGGGTTGTCCATCATTTTCTTGATTCTCTGGAGAATCCTTCTTTGCATTATGTCCTCCAGCGGTTCCGAAACCGCCGAAACTCTGGCTGAGTCCTTGAAAGGGCTTGGAGTTCCTCCATCTTGTTGGCGAGTGATCTCACATTGCCCATTATGATCGATGGAAGAGATGGGTCGAGTTTCCTCTTTCTCTGTCTCCGTTTTGCTCCCGCTCTGCACCCACGCTTCTTGCGTTTTAGCTCATTTGGGATTCGTGACTTCAGTTGAGGTATTATTTCAGCCTTTCCAATGTTAATCTGCTGCTCCCGATTGTAAACCAGCTTGTTGCCATGGTTACGCATCATAACAAATGCTTAAAAAAATGAAAAAAGCTAAAAAAAATAGCAGTAAAAATCCTCCAAGCTTCATAGCACCAGAAACAAAAAAGTAAAATGTCCAAAAAAATAGTTTTTCTTGAGAAACTAGAAGAAAAAATTACCAAGAAAAGGCAAAACTTACATATAGTCAACAGAGCTACTCCAACATGCAGCCACCCAGAGCAGCGCAGTTCTTCAGGTCATGGAAGTATCTGACTAGAGCAAGTCAAATATTTCTGTATTTTCCAACAGAAGCTCGCCTCAGAAGCTCTGAATGCAGATACAGGAGCATCATTACATTAAAATCAGTCCGTTCGTTAAACGGATGAATACTTTAAATACATTTTTGAATCTATTTAATGAGGAACCCGGAGGTGGTGCTTTAGCGGTTGAGTCACCGCTCGTCTCTCTCGAGCTTTTCTGTACAGGCAGCAGTACGTTTGTTTTTATTGGTTAAACTAAATCTGTCTCTTGTGCACAGGTGAAATGATCGTTTTCACACTGAAAGAAAGTCGGTTTACTCTCCTCCGTTACCTTTCACAACATTCAGAGAGCTTCTCATCTTCACTCTGTGCCAGACTCAGCTTGGTTATTAATCCAGAGTAACACATCACTCATCAGAAAGCACTTCCTCCCACGCACTTCTCTCCTCCTTTCTTTCAAAGTGATTCCTTTTTCATTCTCTTTATGAGCAGCTGGGAGATCTGACTGACGCTGATTCAGAGCGGCCAAAGGCAGCCTTGTAGTTTCTGCCTGGTGTTAATTGATTCTTTTATTATTAGCATCGAGCACTCTGTTGCTTTATAATTATTATTATTATGAAAAAAACCTGCTGTGATGATGTCATTTTAGTATTGACGCTGTGGGTGAGCAGACCACCACCACCACCCCCCAAAGCTGCTGTTTGTTGGCCTAAACTCTTCGTCTCCCTCCCGTGCTCCTGCAGCAGACCAGATACGAGTGTCTGGGATAACGATGTTTAAAAAACGAAACTGAAGCCAGAGTACGAGAAAATAAATGACTGTTTTAATTTTTTTTTTTGTCTTGTAAATTGGAACGTCTGCTTGAACTGATTTTCTTGAACAAAACAGCATAATAACCAGGGATGGGTACCTTTGACATGTGAATCGATTTGGTACTAATTCCCGGTACCTAGGAATCGATACCGGTACTTAACGGTACCAGTTTTTGATACTTTAATTCTCTTTTATAATTAAATGCATATTTTTCTCAATATATAACCATATTTGATAAATATCAGGATAAATAACATACAACTGTTTGTATTTTAACGTCGTCCTTGTAGTTTTATAAGCTGATAATTAAACTGAAGCAAACATCTTTACTGTGAACTAAATTTACTGTGTATCTTCATTCCTTTTGCCGTCCTTTTTCATTTGATTTTTCCTACTGGGAAGTTAGAATTTCCGAGGAGAAAGCGAATGCATCATTAGCTGATAACAATGGTGGCAATGGAAGCTAATTTATCAAGCTAACGTTATCTTAAACAGTTTATTTAGCTGCTGGAGCAGATTAAAACGATGATGCCTCACACTTAGATCGTTGTCGCTGGTTTCATCATCACCCAATCACCCGTCGCATTTAGTAAAGTGAAGCCAAACTTTAGAGCGCGTTCATGTTCTTCTAGTCGGAAATTCGGAGTTCCGAGGAGAAAGCGAACGCACCGTTAGCAGAACGGAAGCTAACATGTCAAGCTAACGTTATCTTAAACATTTTATTTACCTTTCCATGCTGTCGTTCTTTTTTAAAACACAGAAACAGTTTCGTTACCTGTTTTCCCGTTACGTTTCGTCTGCGGCTGCAAACTTCCTCAGGCTGGCGCTGAAGGTGGCGTCACTTCCTTCTTCGTTTATCCGCGGGCAGCAGAGGACGTTGTCGCCCTCTACTGCCCGCTCTCCCCTCTCAGATGATGCAGTCCCATGCGCGGTCCAACGAGTAAACTCCATCGTCTCTGTTCATGGTCCCACATCCACGTCTCCTTATCTCGATAGCTTCTTTTATCCATCTGTTGTATTTTTGTTGTTCTGTGTTTACGATCCGTGTGTTGTCCCAGTCCATTACATGGTTTTCTCTTATGCAGTGATCTGTTACGGCTGACTTCTTTATTGTACTTTCTGCTTCTTGTTTTGCTGCTCTTGTGTGTCTTTGACTTGTTTCTTTCTCGCACTCCTTTCTATGTTCTATTGTTCGTGTGTTGAGTTGGCGTCCGGTTTCTCCTACGTATGTTTTATTGCAGAGTTTGCATGGGATTTCATAAATGACTCCACATTTAAGTCCAGCTGGTATCTTGTCTTTTGGGTGCACTAGTCTGTTTCTAACTGTTGTGTATGGTTTTGTTGGTGTGTTTGTGTTGTGTTTTTTCATTGTTGCTCTTATTTTTTCTGTTATGCCTCTGATGTATGGTAGGGTTATCACTGGTTTTGGTTCTTGTCTTTCTGGGTTTCTGGTTCAGACAAGACCAAAACCAGTGATAACCCTACCATACGTACTACTCTGGCTTTCTTAGATCAGATTTACTGCCAAGAATCATCGTAAAGAAAAGATCAAGAAAATACAAAAGTTCTTCCTTTGCTTCATAGTGTCTCTGGGGAGAGGGATGTCCGGTCCTCCTTTTGACCTTGGATTAGTAGAGATAGACGAATTGTTGAAGAAAATGCATTCATTCATCATGACCTTTAACCCCAGTGAATGACAGCTGCATCTTTGTCCAGACATTCCACTTACTCACCACCCTAACAAGCCATCACTGATAGTGGAATTAAGCTGCCTCATTGGAAGACACTGCGGTTGGGATGTGAGCTGGATCTGTAGAGACGTCGTGTAGGTGGTGGTGTTTGTCAGGTTGTCTGGGTAATTGTGAGTTGCTCCTAAGAGGGACATTTATTTTAGCGCTGACGCGTGGCAGCTTTTGCAGTGCTGGCTGATTTGTAGAACTACAGGAGGTCGGGACAACGCCCAGACAGAGATAACGCGTCGCCTTGAAGGCACGAGGACGTTATCAGAGCAGATTTGGGGATCAGATATTTGAGCTTTGAGCTACAGCGGAAGCTGGAGCTGGTGAGGTTATGGGAGTTGTACATTAAAGCTCTTACAATACGTGTTTACTGCTTTTTGGCTTTTCCACGATCTGTGCATAGGAGGTGAGTTTCTGACTGATTAATTTTCCTTATTTATGATCAACTTGAGCATAAGTAAGATGGGGATTTGGTTGTTTTTAGAAGAAATACATGACTGGATATTTTCAGTTTAGAGAAATTAGCATAAAGAAGTTCAGGGAGGATCTGCTTGATGCAGGGTGGGATGAAAATGAACACACCTGTCATTTAACTCGGTTTAAAAAAGTAAAAAAAATAAGTGACTGTTACAATTCTAACAGCAATGTGATTTTATTTTTAATATCTAAACAGATAGACGTAGCCATAGTTTAAATATGTTACATAATCCAAAATAAGTCGACAGCTCTGTCCTGTCTATGAAACCGAGACCTAGAACATTCAAACTGTCAACAAAAACGTCTTCCTCTGTGGTTTTTCCCTGTAAAAAGTTTCAGAACCACAGATTTAGACCTGTAAAAACCCATGTAGTCAATCTGATTCAGATCCTGTGTTGCCAACTGTTTTTGACTGAAAGTAGCTGAAGTCCCCCCCCCCCCCCAAGTCGCTAGATGTCGCCAGATGACGTCACGTGCTAATTTACATATTGATGGCGTCACCATTCCACATTGGCATTCATTTTCCCCATAGCATGTTTTAGTCCTATATATATATATATATATATATATATATATATATATATATGTGATTATATATATACTGTATATATATATATATATGTGATTATATATATACTGTATATATATATATATATATATATATATATATATATATATGTATATATATATATACAGTATATATATAATCACATATATATATATATATATATATATATATATATGTATATATATATACAGTATATATATAATCACATATATATATATATACAGTATATATATAATCACATATATATATATATATATATATACAGTATATATATATATATATATATATATATATATATATATATATATATATATATATATATATATATATATATGTGTGATTTTATATATATATATATATACTGTATATATGTATATATATATATATACAGTATATATATAATATATATATATATACTGTATATATGTATATATATATATATACAGTATATATATAATATATATATAATAACGGCGCACCGAGCAACAGGGAGCCGGTGTCTCATGGTATAACCATCCCTGTGTCACTGAAGGAAATCCAGATGAGCCACAGAGCTGCGTGTGTAAACGGGACGGTAGTTGAAACTCCCGTTGACTTTATTTGCCAAATGCAGGAAAAACCAACGTGTCTGACGGCTGCAGAACCAGAGATCGCAGGTTGACGCCCGCGCCGTCTCTAGTTGAAGCGTGAGTCTGCAGCAGCAGCAGACATCGGCGGTCTCCAGCTCTGCAGCTGTACCTTTGTCTTCGGCGAATCAGCCCGGCCGAAAACGGTTTATGATTGGTCAGTCCTCGTGCACATGTGCAGATTATCGTTCTCTTTCCTTACTCCTGGAAGAACAGTTCAGAGTGCAAATGGTTTCTTTGTTGCTAATCTGTAGGGAATATCTACAAGAAAGTTCTACAGAAAGTAGCAACGGGTCCTGAGAAACGTCGCTAGGTTTGTCGCTAGGCGCTTTGTGGAGAAAAAAGTCATTGAGGGGGGTCAAAAAGTCGTTAGGAACAGCGACAAAGTCGCTGAGCTGGCAACACTGTTCAGATCCTGACAGAGCGGGGTGTATTCCCGTTACATCAGAGATTAAGCCATTACTAAAAACACTCATAAATATTGGAACGCTTCACAGGGAGCTGTTGTATTTTTGATAGGAACAGCTGTGAGGAAATGTGCAGAAACCACACGGTTAAGGCTGTTTTTTGGAAAAGGACTGCTGCAGGCTTAACACAACAGCACAAACCAGAGAGCCACTGCAGAGAGAAGCTGTGAGGGAGGGCGATGAGGCAGCAGAGAGAACACAAAAGCATGCAAAGAAGGTGTTTTTTGCCAGGTAGGGAGAATAGGAAGTAGATGAAGAGTTGGAGACAGAAAAAGGATCCCTGCCTATCTGCAACAGGGTGTATTTTTGTCCGTGCTCTGAAGACTTGTGAAATAACGGTGTGGGAAACTGAGACGGAGGAAGAAAGACTTATAAATGCAGCAGAGGAGAGACGGAGAACAGATAAGAGGAGCTGAAATGGGCTGGTGATGGAGACTGATAGTGGTGTGAGAGAGGGCAACGCCAGAAAGACGGGAAGGTGGTAATAAAACAGGAGTTTACACAGTTGGACAAACAGAGCAGTGGTGAGGGGATGTCCTGCTGTTGGACAGGCAGCTTTGATCAGAAGTGATAGAAGAAGGAAAAGGTGTGTTTGGTGTTGTGATGGAGCCACTGAGTAATATCCTTATCTTGAAAAGCTCTACTGAAGACAGAGAACGTGGTTTTATATCGTCCAGTTCCTCCTTCCAGTCCGTGTCTCTGTCTGCGCCGGTCTTTCTGAAGCTCTTCTCCTCGGGTTGGTACCAGAGAAGGTCCGGTGGAAGTCTGGCTGCAGTTGGCTGACTCGGACACCACACAAACCCGCTCACGAGTTGGCTGGAAGATCAGCTGTTCTCATCTGTTGTGATGAACCATGACTCAGCAAAAGCCAAAACTGGTTTCTGTACAAACATCAGTAACAGCCGGTCCTTCTACCACAGCTCTGCGTGGGACCTGCAGGCTAACATAGTAACTGTCCCTCTTGTTTAATGAGCTAGCCTCGATGCTAACCTCCACCAGCCACACCCAGACCTGATGGAAGGTAATGCAGTACAAGTACTTTAATGTAACTAAGGAAGCATTTTCTGTATTTACTCAGGCAGTTTAAGTCCCACTATTTGCTTTTACTCCACTACATTTGTGATGATTTAATTTACATCTATTTAATGAACCATAAGATGTGAGATTTCATAGGAAATATTAAATCAATCTTATGGATCTTTGGGTAATTTTAACCAGAAGATCGGAACTTTTTATTGCAGGGATTATGTAACAACGTCGGATTAACTGAGAGACAAGAGGAGAGAGAGTCAGCTTTAAAACGTTGAAGAAGATTTAGTTCTAAACAATTTTAAACAAGACTAACTCTAAACTCTAAGTGATGAATGGATCTTGGTGTGAATGAGACGTGAGATGGATGGTGTGTGTGTGTGTGTGTGTGTGTGTGTGTGTGTGTGTGTGTGTGTGTGTGTGTGTGTGTGTGTGTGTGTGTGTGTGTGTGTGTGTGTGTGTGTGTGTGTGTGTGTGTGTGTGTGTGTGTGTGTGTGAGTGATGTCATCAGAACTCTCGTATCCGGAGAAGCAAGTCTGAATGATGTTTTGCTCTTAAGCTGTGATCGGAGTTTCATACACACATGAGACGCCATCTTGTCGCTCCACACATACCCTTCAGGATGAGACCTCCGTACAGATCCAGACTGCCAGGTCCTCGGACCCCCCTTTCGGTACAGGAGCTGATGAAACAGCGTCAGCAGTACGACAGACTAGTCTTTGGATTGTCTCCAGGTAAAAGCGACAGTTGGGTGACAGCGTCAGATGGACCCGGAGGGTCAGCGAGTTCAGCTTTTATTCTGAAAGGAACCGTTGCTTGGTTGGTAAAGTGCAACAGATTTTATCCAGCTTGTTGGTTCTTTGCTTAAAAAGGAAGTCTGGGTGGCCGGTCCGATACTTCTCTTATTATGGGCCATTCCCATCTGTACCGGGTCGGGTAGCGTAGGTTGTTTACATATCTGGGTGGCCTGGTATTTTTCCGGGCCAACCAAGGCTCATTCTCAGCCCTCTTCTCGAGGGGGTCTGCTTCAGGCCGACCAGGGCCAACACACCCACTGCTGACAGCAAACTCACACCTTCCATTAGAGCAAGCCTCTGATTGGTGGGTAGAATCAGCCCACATGGGCTTAAGACAAGGATGTGTGGAATCAACCGGGCCAGGCTGGGGCCGACTGGTGCTACCCGGTCCAGGCCGACCCGGTACAGATGGGAATGGCCCATTAGAATGCGGTGAACTGAACCAAGATGGCGTGGGGACTGGTTTTATTAATCTGGATGTTTTGATTTACGGTCGAATCAAAGTTTGACAGATTTATAAACACCACAGAGACGATGCCACGCTTCAGAAAGGAAGGTTCTGATTGGATGAGAAAGATAAAATGTGTCACGTGGCTTTAAGCATTACATGATCAGGAAGTCTAGAGCAGCTAGATTAAAGTCATATTACTTATTAAAACTTACTAATCATAACATTGTCGTTTCACAGATTGGTTCACATCTTGTTATTGAATTAACACTGTTTGATTAACTTAATTAAAAATAGAAAGAGTTCGTCTTCTTTCTCCTCTTGAGCTGGAAAGGGAGCAGTTTAGAAGCAAATGCATGACCTTGAGGAAGTCTCATGCAGATTAGTTCTGTGTCGGAGACATCTGAGGAGAGAGGGTGGAATAGCCCCTTCATCACGTTACACATTTTAGAGAAATGACCTGTAATTGTAACTACTGTAGCTATTAAATGAAATAAGTAATGTATTCATGTACATCTACTTTACTCTTTTCACTCTTTGGTTATCCAGAGAGCATCAGCTTATCTGCCGTCCCAGTTTGTGTGGATTCTCCCCGTGAACACCTTTTAACTAAGATGCACGAACCTGAACCGTCACAGCTGGTGTTTTCATTCTGTTCTCATGCTCTGAATCCTAACATCAGTCTCCTCAAGCCTGCACAGCCATAGACATGAATACATAGACGGGTCGTTGAAATGTATTTGTTTGTTGGGTGAACGCCGGTAGAAATAAATGCACTGGGGGCGAATGGGGACCCATCCAAGATGGCAGCCCGCTGCTGCAACCGCTCCAGTGGGCAGCCCTAGTCCACGAGGCATCTACGTATGTGATGTCGATGTGCATAGCTCTTCTTCTTCAGCGGAGACTCCAGCGGACTGTATGCAGGCTACTCTACGTGGCACTGCCTTGGTAGGCTAGGCGCTAGGGATGCACCGATGGATCGGCATTTGATCGTAGTCGGCCGATAGCGCCCCTATCGGTTTTGATCGGAATTTTCAAAATAGATCAAAGCAGACCGATCAGGTAGGGTTGTCACGGTAACCAGTGTAGTGGTAAACCCCGGTAAAAAAAAAAAAAGTTGACAATAATAATAACCGTCTTGTTTTTTTAAAAAACTATATAATCTCGGTGGATTACCGTGGCTGCGGTGTAGGCGCGGTGACCCTTACCAGCCACCGTATCATCTGCTGAAGTTGCCGGCGGCACATGCGCACTTTGTTGTTTACAACCAAAACTTTCTTGAAGCTAAAGCTGAAATAATGGTCAAAGGAGGAGACGGCAGCGCTCAGGACATTTATTATCCCTCAAAGAAGACAAAGTGGGAAGTGCGGGCATCTTTTGGATATGTGAAGAATGCCGAGAGACAGTTGATAGAAGACGGCTATCCTGTTTGCAGCACGTGCAGAAAAAGTGTCTGTGAAAGGCAGCAACGCTTCAAATCTCATGACACATCTGCGTGACCATCACCCACAACTCTACAGTCAACGCAAGGCAAGCTAACGTTAGCGTTTTAGCTAAAATGCGTGATCCGAGGATTTGGGTTGAGGGAGAACGCAACGAGTGGCTATATAAAGCAGCCGCAGCGCCGCTACCTGCATATAAACCGTGTCGCGGACACCGCCATGTTGAAATGACGCTATGCATTACAGGGCTCCCAGGGGCAGATAAGAGTTGGTCTCTCTCCGAGAATAATTATGAATTTAACAACGATTACTGCCTGATGACATTTTCCCACATCTGCAAAGCTCACTGGAAGGACACAAACCGAGGACAATATTTTCCTGATATAGGGTTTATTACTCAAGTAAGGGTAAAAAAGTATCTGATTAGAAGGCTACTTGAGTACTGAGCATCATCTGGTCTAATATTTTTAAATTATGACATCAAACAGACAAAAAATAAGAAGTTATGGGCAAATATAGGTGTTTTAAAGACTGAAGGGGAAAAATGTAAACAAATAAACAACATAATTACAAAATAACACATTTTAGGCTAAATTTGGACACAAACTGAGGACAATATTTCCTGACATACAGGGTTTATTTAATTGAGTGAAAATGTAGCACGTTTAAAAAAAATACCGCGATAATACCGAAAACCGTGGTAATTTTGGTCACAATAACCGTGAGGTTAAATTTTCACACCATGACAACTCTAATACAGACCATTTTAGATTAGGTTACATTTCCTTTATTCCCAGATTATGTAGTTTGTAGCACTTATTATAATGTTGTAGAAAATTTCTGGCCAATCTACGTGATCGGTATCGGTGATCAGCATTCTTTGATATCGGTATCGGTGATCGGCAACAAAAAACCTGATCGGTGCATCCCTACTAGGCGCCTTGCTTACAAGGACACTGTCCTTCCTTGGTGAAAGAAAACGGTTACGTAGAACAGTCTTGCCTCACGTGACGTACGGTAAAGTTCAATACAAATGCATAACGAGCCTTTTACCTATTTAATTGTGTGTTAGTTAAGATAAATATGCAAGCGAGTTCCGACCTGCTAGCCACCGAAGCTGAAACTACTGAGGAACTCACCAACCCTAGATGGATCTAAAAAAGCTTGTAGATGTCAGCCTGACGGCTACAGTTAGTTGACTTGGATGTTTGCCCCTGAAGTAGCTGCTGCCGGCTCCTGATCAATCATCTTTTTTGAAAGTACCGCGCTCTATTCTGGGACATTTTGGACCAAGAGAAGGCAACATGACACCTATCGTGTGTCCTTGGTCATCTACAGTAGCTGAACGGCTAACAAACGGAGAACAGACACCTCTGTAGCACGGGAACGTCGGAACATGCCTTGGTGGTTTCTGATGACGTATCTCCTAGGCAACCGGGGCGGGACCAAGACATCAAGGCGAGCTTCGTGCTGAAGGAGACTGTCTGACCTTTGACCTTAAACGGGTTCATACTTGCAGGACTAAATTCCTCCCGTCTGATAATAAAATGTGTGTTTTGAGCTGAAAAGTGTAAGAGCAACAGAAAACTCTCATTAGAGGGTACAAAGTGTGCGACATCAGCGTCTGCTGACACGCTGCAGTCCGCTCGCTGCAACGACTCCTCGCTCTTCAGCCGTTAAATGATTTTGGTGCAGGCAGCCAACCTTTGAATGTCTCCAACTAAACACATTTTATCATTAAGAAGCTGCTCATTACACACACACACACACACACACACACCCCTTTCATCTCGTAACGGCATTAGCAGCATGCTGGAGAACAGTCAGCTATTTTCGTGGCTGTTAGACGGAGCTCCGGCGTGCCAGCAGCGTAAGTGCACTCCTGATAACATTCATGTTTTTTTTTTGCTTTGCTGAAAAAGTCTCGTTGTTTTTTTAACCAGAGGTAACGATGAAGTTTTAGAGCACTTGTTTAAAAGTGCAACAGATACGAAGCATCGGTAAATGTTGGGTTGGATGCCTCCACACAGGAGAAAAGGACTAGATGTGTGTCTGCTGGAGGCTGGTCTCACTTCTTATTCCAGCTGGCTCCGCGGTGTGTTTGTGTCGTTGCTCCGCTGGACATTGCACCCATGTATTGATTCCAATTCTCTAACGTTCTTCCCTCCCCCGTGTTTGGATTTCCCTCCCCCGTGGACGTGCTCGGCTGCAGGTGGAGCTGGAACGAGGGAAGATCCTCCACATCAAGGCCCTGGCTCTGGGAGACCTGAACAAGGCGGGTCAGAGAGAAGTCTTCTTTGAGCTGAACGGGCAGCTCAGATCGGTGCTGGTGAAAGACACCGTGGCCATGAAGGTATGGGGGGGGGCTTTACGGCTCATAGAGGGGACGGATGAGTGAGGGCAGATCTCTGTGGGTAAACTTTTAATAGGCAGATAGCTTCAGTTTGACAGTCCACTAATTTTAACGCGCAGCAGCAGCTGCTGCTGCCGAAGCGCACGTAGACGCGCCGCAGGAGGGGCGTGTAATTATCCTGCTGAGCGCTTCGTTTCCTGGATGAGAGGAGACGTGGAGACACGTGTATGAGGAGATGACTGGCTGGACAGATAAATGGCACATTTATTCCCTTTTCCAGGAAATGAAGTTCCATCCCAAGGCCCAGAAGTCCGTCAAGGGGCAGGTGGGAGCTCCCATGCCCGGAAAAGTCCTGGAGGTGAAGGTCAAAGTTGGATCTAAGGTCAGTTTCCTGGTTCTGATTGGAAACCCCGGTTTACCGTACCCGTTGTTTTCATAAGCTTTAGAAGACCCGACCCAGCTCTCTGATGGGGTTTGGCTATCATCTTACACACACCTTTATAATCTCATGTGTGGCCCAGAGAGCTGCTCCCCACTAACAACCTCCAAGGGTCATGTGACGCCAGCAGAGCCACGTTAGCATGAGCGGCAGCCTTTTAGGAGCTTTAAGCTAACAGGAATCCACATTGTTGCTCACACTAGCCGTTAGCTTGTTGATCAGTTCACTTCTCTTCTGTTTCTCCAAGCTGAGGTTGTTCAGTGTGTGATTTTGAAATAACCGGCCTAAACCAGAAACCCTTCAGAACACACACACACACACATGGCTTTTACCCACATCTTAACTGATTCTTTCCTATCCTTCATTTAACACCCGGGTGCCGGCGTTGACCCAACGGCGACGTCATCAGAAGTGAGTAACATTAGACCGTAAAACACAACAGGAGCGGCAAAAGCTGCGTTCGGACGGATCACGAGTAGCTAAATACGTTTCCTTTGAAGCAGAAACTCAAAGCCTCGGCTTTAGAGGCCGAAGCGTTCCTCTTCTGAAGGTGTTCAAAGACGGTCTTGCTTCGTCAGACACTTGCAGCTCGTGCAGACGCAAACCAGATGTTGGTTTGTTACCGAGTGTCCCGGTCTCCCCGACAGGTGGAGAAGGGTCAGCCTCTGTGTGTCCTCTCAGCCATGAAGATGGAGACGGTGGTCAACTCCCCGCTGTCCGGGACCGTTAAAGCTATCCACGTGGAGGCCGACGCCTCCCTGGAGGGAGACGACCTGATACTGGAAATCGAGGAGTAAGCCTGGAGGTTGGGGGGGAGGGGGCAGCAGGGGTGGGGGGGGGGGGTGTTGCAGAGGTAAAACAGCAGCAGGCCTACAGGCCTGGACCTGTATTAAAGCTTAATTCATTTCCTCATACATGTAAGTTTCGCATGTGGCCCGAACATCTGGCAGCTGGAGACGGGGACCTCCTCTAAAGACGAGACATTCCGCTGCTGCAGAGTCTTAGCCGTGAGCTAGCCGTGGAGCTAACCGAAACGCGTCATCTCCATCCCACCGAACACGTCCAACACGAGTCGCTGTTGTCATTCAGCAGCAGACGCCAGGGTGTAGTCCGTCTTTGATCTGTACCACATTGCATTCTGGGAATGTGTAATCACTGCCAGCGTCGAAATCACTTTTCCCACCGTAGAACCTAGAAGAGGAAGCACAGAGGTTACTGGGTCGCATTATGGGATGCTACCCGCCGTAGCTGGGTGTCATCCAGATGAGCAGCGCACTGAGGACAGCTGTCCTGTTACTGTATCAGTAATAACACGTAGGTTTACTTTGGTTCTTTTATCTGAAACATCTGTGCAGCTGCCGGTCTGGGCCTTTAAAGCCCCCCACAGGCATCCTTTTACAGCCACGGTCATGGAGAAGAAGCTCCGCCCCCCGTTTCCTCAGCCAGCCACAGATTAGGCTGTAAATGGGATTACACCGCACCGTAACGGGGAGGTCACCTCTTAATTCTCCTGCATTTATTAATTATTCCACTGAAACGATTAATACAGACTCGCAGCAGCAGGCGGTGTGTTTGACAGTGTGTGATGTCACCAGTCCCTCGACGCACAACCTCCTGAGATAAAAACGCAGTCGGATATGAAATGTTCCCGGTTGCACATGCTAGCCCTTAACTGCTGCCTGGATCAACAGGAAACCACATTTAGAGTGTTTTGTTTTCAAAGTGACTTGATGCTAACACGAGCAGGTTTTAACGCCACTGAGCGCTGAAGGCTTCGGACCACCCAACGTTTACAGAAAGCACATTTTTTTAAAGAAGTGGTGATTTTGGAGAAAACATTCAGACCTTTCAGCACGTTTCAGTTTGTCTCCAGCGTTTTAACTTCAGTTCCGTTTATAATAAAGTTTACATTTAATTCTGCAGTGATGCTGATGTTTAACTGATACTGATGTCTCTGTTCATGAGAAATAGCTGCTGCACAACGATGTAAGGAAGCTTCCTCCTCTATCATGTTTTCATCCTCTTCTCCCGCGTTTGCACACGAGGGACGATGCCATCCATTAATGCAGTAACGTCCGCTCTGTCGTACTGATTGTGTCCTAGCCAGCAGCGACTAACAGCCATGCTTGTAATGTACTCATATCTGTGGAACATGGTAATAAAGTAGAAAAAACGAGAACGCGCTTTGTTTTTATTTCAGAATGGATGCAAAATAAAGTCTAAATGCTCTAAAGTGTTTAAAATTTCAGGACAGCTGGGATTTTGGTCATGATTTATACTCGAGTTTCATTCATCACTGTATTTCCCAACTCTGCCACCTGCTGGTGGAAGCCGGGAACTGTAGTTTCCTGAAAATGTGATCTCAGGATATTTTGGGATTTACGAAATCTAAAAGGTAAGCTATAAAAATTGTGCTTAAAACACAACGTTTCTGATCAAATTTTACAATTCTGTAATTATTATTTCAAACTATTAAATTGGACAACTTAAGTGAAATCTGATCATATCGCGGTGCTCAGGGTACTATGCTATTGCTTTTATTTTGAAAATCCGCTCTACCTTTTTTTAAAGGGACTTTACGGACTTTTGAATTTTTATGCTCGCGATCGCCCCCTCAGGCCAAAAGCGTAACAGCAGCTTCAATAGTAGGGTCGTGCACGAGGCACGCATGCTGTACGTGCACACTCCTTAACGAAAATAACAGCTGAGACAGTCCTGTGTGTGTGTGTGTGTGTGTGTGTGTGTGTGTGTGTGTGTGTGTGTGTGTGTGTGTGTGTGTGTGTGTGTGTGTGTGTGTGGCCCGGGGGACAGCAGAACATGCAGCTAATTAATTAAATAATGTGGTTCTGTACCTTTCTCTTCAGCACAGCCGACAAAGGTTTAAGATGGGTCAGTCCTCCTGCATGCTCAGATCATTCCCTTCCCTTGCTTGAAAAATTGTTCCAAAATGAATTTATTATTTCTATACATGTTGTGGCTGTCAAACTTCCATAATGTCCCTTTAAGTATAAACATCAATAATTAGGGATGTATTTTTCCCTCTGAACATAACATGCAAACGTGTAAATAAATGTTACTGAGAACGTCTCCCATGGTCTTTAAACAGCTCGGAGTCTTCAGTTTAATGCTGAGCATAACATGGATTCGCCTTTCAAATAGGTCTCCTTTCAAAATAAAAGTCTCAAACTTTCATTTTTAACATTTTATGTAAAAAAAGTCCTAACTTTTCTAATCGAGGCCAGGAATTTCGAATTTCTTCCTGATCAGCTTGAGCCTTTTTTCACCAACCATAGCTCCTCCTCTATCGGCCTCTCTGCACATCAGCAGTCTGCTTCTGGTTCAGTGGCTTCCTGTGCAGCTGAAGATGGATCTGCTTGTTGTCTTAAACCAGTGCTGTGGATCTTATTAGTGCTTATTAAACACTTTAAATCAATCAGGTTTATCTTTCAGCTGGCGCCATCGATGAGCTCCGTCGGTGTGTGTGAGAGCTGGTTAGCTTGATCAAATGTTTGCTGCAGGAAGCATTTGACAGCCCCAGACGTTTGTCCTGTCTCCGCTCTGTAAACACTGTTAGGTGTCAGAATCAAGCAGGGTCCTGATGCTGATCCGACAGCAGCAGAAGGACGTTTCCTCCCATATTAGCAAACACCAGACTCACGGCTCTGATTAACAAGTGCGTGAGGCGACTAGAGGCTGGTCTGTGTCATTAAATCAGTTTTTTCATTTCTAAAATGATCCCGTTTTCCAGGAGAGGAGTCTAAAAGCTAAAAAGAGCTTCTTGTTTTGTCCTCATGAAGACGCCTTTACACTAGATATAAAATAGACGTATTTATAATGGCGCTAACACATATGTGTGCAGCTGCCTGCTAGCCTAGTGAACCAGCCCAAACTATCGCTTATATTTATTCAGTCTGGCTTGCCAGGCTAGCAGCCTGGAGTCAGAATGTGATCTCATTAAACATTTAGACATTTATAACAAAAACGGTACCAAGCACTGTACTCAAGTGGTTTCAGCTCTATATTTAAGCGGTTTGATGCCTTTAATGGAGGAAGACTGGCTTATAAACAGTTACAGGATAGTAACGGATGTTTGTGACCATCAGATGATAAATGTAGCTCATTATCAGGCATCTAACAGGTTTTCTATTTCTCAATCCGCCCTCCAGAGGGTGGCTGGATGTTTCTGGTCCACGTCAGAATAGAATAGAATAGACTTTATTAAACCCACAGTGGGGAAATTCACTTGTTACAGCAGCACAGAAGCTGAGGAGTACCACACTCTTACTGCGGAGGGGATGAATGACCTATAGCACCCTTCTGTTTTACATCTGGGATGTCTCAGTCTGCCTCTGAAGGAGCTGTCCATGGTCTCCACAGTGGCTGGGAGGAGTTTCCCAAGATGGTGGTCATGTGCTCTCTGGCAAACTTCAGACGGGCCTGGACATGCACTGGCTTCAGCAGCGGAACATGTCTGGCACTGCAGGATTTGATTCCCTGCCGTTGTAGTGTGTTACTGAGGGTGACCTTTGTTACTGTGGTCCCAGCTCTCTGCAGGTCATTCACCAGGTCCCCCCGTGTGGTTCTGGGATTCTTGCTCACCGTTCTCATGATCATTTTGACCCCACGGGATGAGATCTTGCGTGGAGCCCCAGATCGAGGGAGATTATCAGTGGTCTTGTATGTCTTCCATTTTCTGATAATTGCTCCCACAGTTGATTTTTTCACACCAAGCTGCTTGCCTATTGTAGATTCACTCTTCCCAGTCTGGTGCAGGTCTACAATTCTTTTCCTGGTGTCCTTCGAAAGCTCTTTGGTCTTGGCCATAGTGGAGTTTGGAGTCTGACTGTTTGAGGCTGTGGACAGGTGTCTTTTATACAGATAATGAGTTCAAACAGGTGCCATTAATACAGGTAACGAGTGGAGGACAGAAAAGCTTCTTAAAGAAGACGTTACAGGTCTGTGAGAGCCAGAGATTTTCCTTGTTTGAAGTGACCAAATACTTATTTTCCACCCTGATTTACAAATAAATTCTTTAAAAATCCTGCCATGTGAACTCATGGATTTTTTTTTCACATTCTTTCTCTCACAGTTGAAGTGTACCTATGATGTAAATTACTGACCTCTGTCATCATTTTAAGTGGGAGAACTTGCACAATCGGTGGCTGACTAAATACTTTTTTGCCCCACTGTAAATGAGTTGAATGATTAAAGAACATCTAAACTACAGGGACAGCTGTTGACCTGCTTTAAGTGAGATATTTTTTGAGCTGAAGAAGAGGGTTTGTCTTGAGTAAAAGTGAAACTAACTCAGAGATTTAACCCCCAGGCTTCATTAGGAACACATGTCCATTTAGGCAGTTTTTCTTCTTTCGTTTGGATGCCGTTTTAGCAGTGTTTATGCATATGGTACAAAATTTAGTCAAAAAAAATTTAAAAACTCCACAAATTTTGTATTTCAATTTGGAATTTTAAGACTAGAGCAAGGGAACACTTAAAAAGCCACCGTACTCTCGAGTCCTTAAAGGACAAAAACGTCCGCTGGTAAGCTATAAAAAATGTTGCTATTTTTTACTTAGTATTTTTTCATGTTAACAACATCAGTTCTGCTCAAAACTATAAAAATTTTAATCAGTTTGAGTATTTTAATCAGTCAAGTACTAGTTTGAACACTCAGTGCTGTAATGAATGGAAATCAAACAACACAAAATGAGTCATTTTCCCCCAAAAAAGAACATTTTCTGCCTGAGGCGTTTATTACAAACCAGTCCTGGGTTATGTTATGAAACCATGAGTGGTTAAAGTGAAGCCTGAGGGTTAAACCACTGGACTCGTGGTCACTAACCCTAACCTGTTGAAGGCCAGTAGAGGTCAGGAGCTGAGTGTTGCCATGGCGATCTGATGTTCGAGACCCTGAACTGGTCCTTGAGAATGTTTTAAACATATGGGAGCAGAATCTTTTCAAGCTGCTGGAGGACGTCATGCTCCAGGGTTGTTGGGTGTTCAGGTGGAGAGCCACCGTTCTGCAACAGAGAACTTGGAGCTTCTCCGCTCTGGGTTAATTAACTCAGAAGCTCCTGCGGGGACCACTGCACCCCCCCATGTGGCCTGCACCTCCGACACCAGGTTCACCTCAGTGAGCTCCAGTAATCTCCCTCCTGATATAAATCTGATGTTTGACCGCCATCAGAAGAAGCATGACACCGTTGTGGCTCTTCTTCCTTCAGCTGCTCCGTGCCTCTAAAGAGGTCAAAGACCTGCCCTGATGAGGTCTCAGCATCACAAGAGAAGCAAAATGTTTCCATCATGCTGGGTCTGGGGGGGGTTACGTGCAGAATTTCTCCTCTAGATCCTGGACTTCACTAGCCTAGTGAACTAGACCAATTTCTTGCTTTGCAAAGAATGGTCTAGGCATGTTCCATTGGAACCTCAGCAGCTCCTACCAGGACTCTGGCTAGCCAATCACAGCTCTCTAGAGGGGTTTCAAACACACAAAGCTGTGATTGGTCCATAATCGTGGGCCAGTCATAGTGCTCTATCTGCTTAGTGAACAAATCACAGAGCTTTATCCGCTTTGTGGGCCAATCAGAGCACTCTATATGCCTGGTGGGTGGGATGATGCAACAGAGTGAAACAAGAGTATGTCACATTCATTGTCCAGTAGCATGCGGAGATCATTTGAAAGACAACAGTAGAACCCGCCCCACAACCAAGAGCCATCAATGGAGCATGGCCAGACTAAATAATACATTTATTTAGTCTGGCTTGCCAGGCTAGGACTTCACATCTCCTGGACTTCAATCTATAAACGAGTGGCAGAGTTCAAGTCCTCTCTGGTTTTCATTTAGCTTATCCCTTCGTCTGCTCTGCCGCGCTCCAAGCGAGCAGCTCGTGCTCGGAGCAGAGCCGTAGAGTCGCGTCAGCTCCGCGTGTCACACGCACTCGAGTCGTCCTGTTGATAAAGTCTCGCTGCAGCAGATGGTCCAGGTGCCAACTCTCTAACCATACGCGGGTTTATGACATGGGCCATAGGGGTCTGTCTCTGTGTCTGAGGTGCAACTCTCCCCTTTAATCCCTTTGCTGTTGTTAGATAATCCCTTTTTGCTTGCTTTGCTGCTTTCTTCGCTGTAATCCCTCAGCTTGAATAAAGAGAGAGTAGACGAGGAGGATGGCATGCGTAGAGTCTCAGACAGAAGACGGATGGCTGTGTCAGTCTGTAAGCCTCCTTTCAATCAGCACAGCCACAATAAAATCCATCCATCCCCGTAATCCTGCCAACGCCCCCCTCCTTTCCCCCAGAAAAAAACTAAATGATGTTAAAGGAAATATTTCAGTCGGCCAGAGAGAAACCAGCTGTCTGGAATATTTGATTGTTAATTTTTGTTGCTGAGACGGTGGAGTGGTGGGGCGGTAAAGCTCAGCTAGAGGCTCTGAGCAGCACAACAACCGGTCTGGGAACCCTTCGGTGAGGGGCGAGCCTTTAAGAGAACCAATATTTTGGTAGTTTGTGATAAAGGAGTATAAAACTTTGCCTTCTGGGACCTGATCTCAGTCTGGAGGAACATCTAAACCGAACCATTGCAGCACATCCAGCAGGGGTGTGAGAACATGTCGATGCACTGATATATCGCCATTTTTCATGTTATAATACTGAATCGATTTCTTATAGGCGTCAGCATTTTTTACCATCGTCATTCTGGAGGAACAGCTAGATCTTATGATGTTGTCTGCCCTGAGTTTTGCTTTTAAATCCTGCCTTAAGAAGTGGAATTATCGTCTCCCCAGTGTTGTGATATCGTGTCGCCAGATTCCTGCTAATACTCCTCTAATGTCCGGTTATAGGGTGTACCACTGGTTCCTTCCATGCATTCGTCAAACATCTATTCAAGCATGAATCAGCTACAGATTAACTACAGGTGGACATCATGTTTGAGGTTTCTACAGTACTGGGCAGACCACTAAGGCCTTCACACCTGAGCCTGACTGGAAACTGTAGAGCAAAACAAACGCTGGGTCTGAAAAGAAGACAGAAGCTTTATTTACAGATATCCAACAGTCAGGATTTACATGCACCAGTAGAGGTGCATGGTCTCTGGAGAAGTTTAAACCACCTGCTGTGACTAGACGATCTAGTGCTGGAGAAAGATGAACACCCAGAAGAGCTGACGGGTCAGTGCCGAGCAGGTGTGACCGATCAGCGGTGCGGCCGAGCCAGGCAGCCCACCTGTAAGGTGGGGCGGGGGTGATAAGAGGGAAGAGAATGGGAGGGCTCCCAGGTTCAGATACCAGCTCTGCTCAGAGCTGATCTCAGATGCTCCGATCTGGGATCTTGTTTCATGACCGTAGGTGAAGGTTAGAACGCAGACGGGAACTCTGTTGACAACCCTGGCTGACTCCTGAGCTGAGGTGTCTCTTGACAACTGGGCAGAGAAAAATCTGAAAACGCAACCCTCAGACAAACTCTGGAAGATCTTCAGAAAGTCGACAGAACTTTTGGTCGACGACTCAGAAAGATTTTTTTTTATTTTATTATTTTTTTCATTTATTGACATTAAAATTAATATACAGACCTACGTTGCTACAAGCCAAAATTAAAAAGGGGACAGAAAGAAGAAAAACTGATGTTATCTGCCCCTTTTAACTAAAATAACATTCATACAAATGAAACAAGCAAATGATTCATAAAAAAATTGAACGATATAGTTCCTGGACTGGTTGGCCGACACAACCTCAACCCATGAATTGAAAAAAGAAAGAAAACAAGTTACACAGAAAGAAGCATAAAGTTATAGACCTATATACTTACATATATACACACATGCATACATAGACTTGTTTCCTTTTTTTTTTATCCCTGTAACGTGAGGAAATATGGATTTTCTGTGCCAAAGGTCATTTGACTCGGCTGGGTCGAGATAAACCATAACGCTACATCCCCCACCCCCCTCCCCTCACACATTTATGTAACAGATCGATAAGTTAATCATTTCATTTTTATCTCTTTTTTTGAAAGTTAATATTGTTTTTGCATTCTTGATTTCAGTATTTAATTTATTCCACATTTTAACTCCATATATGGACACACAATGTTCCTTTACGAGTTTCCGATGTCTAGGTATATTACATAATTCATGTCCTTTTAAATCCTATTTGCCATTACTTTTTGTAAATCTTTTGATTAATCCTGCAGGTACGTTCCTTTTGTTTGCATTATACATACATTTTAAAATATTGTAGTCCACCAGATCATAGAATTTTAGTGTTTATAATTTTATAAATAATGGATTGGACGGATCTCTGTAGTTGCTCCTTGTGATTATTCTTACTGCTTTTTTCTGTAAGATGTAGATCGAATTTGTGTAAGTTTTATATGTTGTTCCCCAGATTTCAATGCAGTAGTTCAGGTATGGTATGATCAGTGAGTTATATGACAAATATAGTGATTTATCATCAAGTAACCATTTTACTCTATGTAACAGTGCAATAGTTTTAGATATTTTAGTTTTGACACTGTTCATATGCAGTTTCCAAGACATTTTTTCATCAATGATGACTCCCAGATACTTGACTTCTTTAACTCTTTTAATATTAATCTCATCTATATTTAATAAAATTTCATAATTTGAATTTGTATTACTAAATATCATAAAACAGGATTTATCACTTTTTAATGATAGTTTGTTTCCATCAAACCATAGTTTAATTTTTTTCATCTCTGTTTGTATCACTTCTATCATCTGCTCAACATTATCTCCTGAAAGGTAAAAAGTTGTATCATCTGCAAATAAGGTGCATTTTAATATATTGGATGCCTCAACAATGTCATTTATATAAATGATAAATAGTTTAGGGCCCAGTACCGACCCTTGTGGTACACCACAAGTAATGTTATTTATAAGTGATTTTGTGTTGTTTATTTGAACATACTGCTGCCTATCGGTAAGATAACTAGTTATCCATTTTAGGGCCATCCCTGTGATGCCATATTTACTAAGTCTTTTAATAAGAATTTTATGATCCACTGTATTGAATGCTTTTTTTTTAATCAATAAAGATACTTATGAGATGAGTTTTTTTGTCAATGGCTTCTGATATTTCTTCTGTTAGTTCCATTAATGCCATGGATGTTGAATGATTTGTTCTAAAACCATACTGACCGTCATTTAATATCTCTTCTTTGATCAGGAATCGGTCCAACCCGGCAATATATAATTTTTCTAATAATTTTGAGAATTGTGACAATAAAGATATGTTTGTCTCCACTTTTATGAAGTGGTATGACTTTTGCAATTTTCATCCTGTTAGGAAATGTCCCTGTTGCAAAAGATAAATTACATATGTAAGTCAATGGATGAATAATACTTTCTATTATATTTTTTATTAATGTTATGTCTAAACCATCACAGTCAGTACTTCTTTTACTTATGCATTTAGTGATAATATTTCTTATTTCATCACTAGTTACTGGACTTAAATATATACTGTTTTTATTGCTTTTGATATTCTCGCCTAAACTATAATTAGTACTTTTGGTCGACGACTCAGAAAGATCTCAAGAGTGTCTGACTGGAACCAAAATGGTTCTGTGGTCCAACACACCTGACTGGACTCAACGTGCTTCTGTAGGGTTCGGGTTAGCTGAAGGTGTACTGAAGCCCTTGAATCAGGTGTTTAGTAAAACATGCAGGAAACTGGCCACCTGGTTAAACAGACACAGTCTCTGCATGACCAAATATGGTTTTCCATCCCACATGTTTCACAAATGGCTTCCAGGCAATTTTCTGCTCTTGTGAGAACCAGAGGCCCACCGAGCTGTAAAGCCTCCCTGTCTGCAGCACACGTCCACATTTGAGATGTTGCTAGCGCCTCTTGCACAACAATACCATCTTAAGCTGCTCAGCCTCTTGATGCAACGATTGTTTAACCTGCGAACCACCAAAGAAAGCTCAGCGATGGTTAATTTGGTTAAACGACGAGCAGATTCCCACCTCCAGATGTGCTTGCATCAATACACATTAGCAACACAGCAGTGCATGGATAACCATCAGCTAGCAGGAGAAATCAACGCAGCCTGCTGACCACGCCCACAAAGTTCATTTCTGATTAAAGTGTCAAAAGATGGCCGGGAGTAGGCCCCGTAGTGGGGCATCACACTAACACCCCCCCCCCCCCCTCCGCGCTCCCAAACACACACACACACACACAAATCAGTCACTTTTGAAGGGGGGGGGCGCGTCTCATTAAGCTCTGGAAGTTTGGGTTTACACTGTGGTGTTTTAAAGGCCACATGTCAGCACACAGACACCCAATGCATTTTGATCTTTAACTCGGCAAAGATTTCAAGTGTGTGTTCCTGGAAGCGTGCACGTCTGAGAGTGGGACCTGAATGTGTGTTTGTGCCACTCAAACTCCAATCAAAGCTCTGCAGCAAACACGAGGGGGAAGCTGGAGAAGCGAAATGACAGTCAGAGACGGGGAGGATTCACTGCGACAAGAGAGGGGAGGAAAGCAACTCCAGCTCTCTCTCTCTCTCTCTCTCTCTCTCTCTCTCTCTCTCTCTCTCTCTCACACACACACACACACACACACACACACAAGCTAGGCACTGAGGAATTAAAAGAAACAAGAGCAAAAACATCAAAGGACGGCAAACAAATCACTCATCAGTTTTCAGAGCCACACACACACCACCAGTCATTGGGTATCTGTTATGCAGCCACATCATCCCTCTACCTTAGTGTCAGGGAAAAAGAACGCCAAAGAAAAAGCATTGTTACCATGGTAACAGGCGTGTTCAGGGCACAAAAACCCAGCTAACTGCCTGAGCAGACTCTATCTCTGCTCTCGTGCTCAAACACCTTCTGAAAATAGGAGCGAGCGGAGAGCTGGAAGTCACTCGGTGTGCGATTTTTCTAAAGTAGTCCGAGCACAGATGGTCCATCCATGCGTTGAAACAAGCAACGCTCTGTAGCTTTGAGTCACAGCTGGCGATCAGGGCCCAGAGAGTGAGAAGTCACACTTGAGCGGGCTGCCTGGGAGCTCCGCCTGGGGGGCAAACATCACGTTGGAGACCTGAACCGAGGCCGGGACGCTCCCCCTGACGAGTGTTGGTAGCTTCAGATTGTGCTAGGGTTAGAACACCTCTGGATGAGAATTTACAACCATAGCCCCTGTTGTCTTTGGCTTTATGGCCTCTAACTGTGAGTCTGTGACTCGTTTGCAGCTCATGATGAGTCAAATGAAGTCCAGGCTAAACCTAAAACCCTAGAAAAGTGCAATAGCAGTAATACCACCCATATGTGCATCCAACTGTTCATCCTCTAGTTCACACAGTGCATGCATGCAGTCATCATGAATGTGTGTGTGTGTGTCAACTGGGTTTCTCTGGGGGTTCAGTTAAAAATGAGGAACACATAGTGGTTTTGTAACAAAGAGACCCGTGTCAGAGCTTGGTCTGCATTGCCAGCAGTAAGTCGGGCTCGATCCTGGTTAGAGTTATTTAGAAAAAGGAAACAGTTTCTTCAGATAAAGGATCATAAATCAAAACTACGTGAAATTAATTGTGGAGTGCCACAAGGGTCGGTCCACGGACCAAAACTGTTCATTTTGTTTATTAACAACTTGGTAAATGTTTCTAAGACACTCGGTACCATTCTATTTGCAGATGATACACAGGGGCGGAGCTTGATATGTGCAACATGTGCGGCCGAACAGGGGGGCAGTCTGCAGGGGGCGGCATTTAATTTCCTTTTTTTTTTTTCTAAAAAAAATTTTTTTTTAGCATCAACCAATACATAAACAAAACATAGAAATCGCATGTTCTTAATAATAATAGTTATAATATTTCTGTAATAAAAGCACAACAAAGTGTAACCCATATCAACTACTCCCTGTCACATGACCCATGTCAGCTGATGTGAGGTCCCTCTCCTGATTGGCTCCTTCCACGTCACGGCAACCATGAAAGCTGCTCCTGCCGTGGCTGTAAGCTTGTTGCTTGTAGAACGGCGTTGGAAAACAAAGCGTTTTTCTCCCCTCAATTCATTTATACTCTCATTTTACCTCAGCGGTAAGTGTTCTTAATGGGGCGTCACAGGGGGATCTCGCACAGGGCGCCATTTAGGCCAGCTCCGCCTCTGATGATACAACACTGTTTTACTCCGGATCAAATATTGAGGAGGTGGCTACAGTGATGAATGATGAACTGATTAAAATTAAAAACTGGTTTCATACAAATACATTGACACTGAATCTTAATAATGTCATGGTGGGTGGCAGTTTCTTGACCCACGACATGCAGAATCACTACACAGAGAACCGGTAAGTACGTAAAAACGTTTTTATTATTAAATGAGGAGTAAAGGGAGAAACGGGAACCGACGAAGTGCAGGACTGGCAGCAAGATTCCAGGAGGAGATTCTGAGGAGGGAGACAGAGTGAATATACGGTGGGAATGACGGAGAATAATCTTAAGACGGGAGCTTACTGATTGCAGGTAGTGATGAGAGGCTCGGGGAGGGCTAGGTCAGGTCCAGGTGAGCAGGGGAGATCCAGAAGGTGAAGTAACTGTTTAATCCAGAGATGAGGTAGGAGCGGAGGTTGATGAGTGCAGGTGAGCGGCCGAGAGCGGGCGGAGGAGGCAGAGTGATCAGGTTGTAGAAGTCCGGGTGGATATGGAATGATGGAGTGTGGAGCAAAAACCTGGAGAGGAACAGGGAATAGCTGTCAGGGTCTTTCTGGCGACAAGATCACAGGGACTAGTAAAATACAGGATCGAGACAGGTAAAGGCTAGAGCTACCCAAAACAGAGTAATCATCCGGCGGAGTGAAGCGTCACACTGCTCCTTACATCCCCTGGACCTTGATGACAGGATTAGCTGCAGCTGGAAGCTCTCAGACACGCCCACCTGTGGACAATGCTCAGAGGACAACAGGGTTACAGGCAGGAAGCTCACCACAGACCATGACAGTACCCCCCCCCCCAACGGACACCACCTGGCAGCCGAGCAGAGGAGGAGGAGGAAGCCCGAGAGGCCTCGAAGTCTCTGAGATCTGGATCAGTGATGAAGGAGCGGGGCACCCAGGAACGATCCTCAGGACCATACCCCTCCCAGTCCACTAGGTACTGGAGGCCCTGGCCCCGGGAACGGACATCGAGGAGACGACGGACCGGGTAAACCAGGTCACCTCCGACGGGCCGGGCAGGTGGAGGAGGAGTGGGAGCAGAGGGCGACAATGTCCTCTGCTGCCCGCGGATAAACGGAGAAGGAAGTGACGCCACCATCAGCGTCAGCCTGAGGAAGTCTGCAGATGCAAACGAAACGTAGCGGGAAAACAGGTAAACAAAACTGTTCTGTGTTTTAAAAAAGAACGACAGCATTGAATTAGAGATACGACACAGCAAGAACACACCTAAGATGTTCAAAGAGAAATACGGACAACAAGGAACGAAGGACTTCCGCCGTTTGGAGCGATTACACCAGAAACGCGCACGTCTAAGAAACCACCTTTGCTTCTGTTTAAGATGCCGGGACGAAAACATCACACCCACAAGCCTACAGCTGAAAACACCGATCCGGACCAAGACGGCACAAAATATAATAGGAAGAGCACAGAGAGCACTGCTCAAGGAGAGGATAAGGAACGTCATAACCAAACAGAGGCGAGTGGAGGACGAACTGGAAAGAGGACACCTGGACTTAAAAAGGAATTACAAACTCGATAAACAAATGGAGGAAGTAATTAAAGGACACATGATGGAAAAACAGGAAAAAGAGTTCACAAAAGTAAAAGAAAGAAACATAAAGAAGTTAAACAAACTCATAAACAAGAAAAAGAGGGAGGAAATACAAGGTAACGCCACACCAAACTCATGGGTACGTAATATTTCACAATACAAACTAACAGAAGCAGAAGAAAGCATATTAAAGAAAGGTTTAAACTTTGCAGTCACACCAAAAGAAATACCATATGATGACACCGTCCTCTGCTGCCCGCGGATAAACGGAGAAGGAAGTGACGCCACCATCAGCGTCAGCCTGAGGATGTTTGCAGCCGCAGACGAAACGTAGCGACAAAACAGGTAACGCAACTGTTCTGTGTTTTAAAAAAGAACGACAGCATGGAATTAGAGATACGACACAGCAAGAACACACCTCAGACATACACAACCCTTATTTATTTTACAGAGAAGAGCTCTGAGAGTCATCAGTTATAGTGGCTGTAGAGATCCATCGAACACATTGTTCATTAAATATAAATTACTGAAATTTCATAATTTAAAAGACTGGAAAATCTTACAAACCATGTATGAAGCCAATTTAGGCACTCTGCCAACAAACATTCAGGGGATATTTGAAAAGAGAACTAGTAATTACACGCTGTAAGAAACTGATGTGTTTACAAAACCTAGATTTAGAGCTAAAATTAAGGAGTGGAATATATCTGTAAATGGTGTTAAATTATGGAAAAACCTTAAAAGGGAAATTAAAAAACTGTCATTTAATATATTCAAAAAATGTACCAAACTGAGTGTACTAAATAATTATGAAAACGTAAATTAAATCAATGATCATGATCGCTCTGGAATTTAGAACAGGAAAAGTTTAAAATGAATCTGTGTGTGTGTCTGACAAATGGAAATTATATATAAATAAATTATTTCTTCTGGAAAAGGCGGCAGAAATTATAAGATGTTTTTTTTTTCATTCTGCTCCTTTTCGTTCAAATTAGATTTTTTGTTGTTATGTATATCTTATTGTTTATATGTTTAATTTGTTTTTATTTTGAATGAAATAAACAACTAAAAATGAATAAATAAAAAAAGAGTTTGACTTAGCCAAGGCCGCCGTTTAGGCTAGTTTGGTTTTATTGCACCAGGACAATGTTACATGTAAAGGC
The DNA here is from genome assembly GCF_043380555.1 of Nothobranchius furzeri. NCBI lineage: Eukaryota > Metazoa > Chordata > Actinopteri > Cyprinodontiformes > Nothobranchiidae > Nothobranchius > Nothobranchius furzeri. The sequence goes on from NC_091754.1 coordinate 60,034,383, forward strand.
TGTGCAACCGTGGTTTTCTACAGGCTTTAGCCAGAGGCTAATTAGCAAACCTAATCCTTGGTTTGGCTTTTAGAGACAATCATAAAGCAGCATTTATAACATTTATCAACACACACACACACACACACACACACACACACACACTAAATTAGTTTAGCTGATAAGTATCATCAGTATTCACAAGTTTGTTTTTGTTTCAGCCATTTTTCACCTCTCAGTTAAAAGTTAACAGTTTTATTGTTGATGGAAGATTGTTCCAAGTCTGAGTTCCTCTAAATGAGAACGAGGATTGACCAAATGATGCTTTGTATTTAAGAGGTTTGCAGTCTCCATTGGGCTACTCCTGGTTGTAGCTCCTGCTCTGCTGGCGTTTACAGTCGTTCTGCTCACCAGCTCTGGGACAAGGCCCTTCAGACATTTGAATGTTGGTTTAAAAACAAAGAAGTTTATAAAGGCATCAGATCTTAGGGGATTGTACTTGTGTATTTTGCAGTGGCGCCACTTCATTGGTTTTTGGTCCAGGGCTTTTAGGGCTTGTTTAAATGTGACAGGGTTGCTTGGTTTCAAACTGTTACACAGTAAGAGTGGTGAGACAGAATCATGGCATGGAGGTACAGCTGAGCAGCTTTTACAGATAAATATGACCTTATCAGACGGAAGCTGTTGAGGTTGGTCCTAATGGCTCTGGGCTCTTTTATGACGTGGGACTCAAATTTAAGATGAGAATCCAAAACAACACCCAGATGTTTAAACTCATCCACTTGTTGGATTTCTTTCTGGTCCGTGAAGACGGCAAAGTAGTCAGAAATCTTGCGTTTGATCGTAAAACACATGGAGACGGTTTTGCTGTAGTTCAGGGTCAAAAGGTAAGTCTTGAACCAGCGAGACACCTCCACCATCTGTTCACTCAGTGACTTTGCAGCCTGTTGGGGGTTCTTTGTGGTTACGTAGATGAGGGCGTCATCAGTATTCATTTGGCACTGGACACCTTTACAACTGTTGGGTATATAGACAAAATAGTAATGGGCCTAGGATGGAACCTTGCGGAACTCCTATTGTACAGTTCTTAACGCTTGATTTAATTCCATTAACTTTAACACTCTGTTCTCTGTGTTGTAGATATGATCTGATCTAGTTAATAGTTGTCTGTGAAATAATTCATTTCCTGAGATTATGTGGGAGCATCTCATGATTCACTGTGTCAAAGGCTTTCTTCAGATCTAAGAAAACGGCTCCAACTACATTACCGTTGTCTCACGATCTTCTAGTGTTTGCCATGAGGTGGTAGCGAGTTTGGTTAAGTGGCCTGAGGGAAACCCAAACTGTTCTGAATGCAGTGGCTGATTTTTGCCCAGGAAACGGATTAGCTGCTCTGCTGCTGGTTTTTCAATAGCTTTGGATATGGCCTGTGAGATTGTGATTGGTCTGTAGTTACTAACTTGGTCAGAGTCGCCAGGTTTCAGAACTTTTGTGGACGGGATTTCTAGGTGCAGCCGAGGTGTTGAGGGGATCTGTTTTGGTGGCCTGAGGATCAGGTCTCTGCTTTTTGCAGATGATGTGGTCCTGTTGGCTTCATCAGAACGTGATCTTCGCCTTTCGCTGGAGCGGTTCGCAGCCGAGTGTGAAGCAGCTGGGATGAGAATCAGCTCCTCTAAATCCGATACCATGGTCTCGTGTCAGAAGAGGGTAGAACGCCTTCTCCGGGTCAGGGATGAGGTCCTGCCTCTAGTAGAAGAGTTTAAATATCTCAGATCTCGTTCACGAGTGAGGGAAAGCTGGAGTGTGAGTTCAGCAGGTGGATTGATGCTGCGTCTGCAGTGATTGGGAGGTTGCAGGTTCGATCCCGGCTCTGACCAAAGAATGCTGCTGTTGTGTCCTTGGGCAAGACGCAACATCGTAGCTCATCCCCACCAGTGTGTGAATGGGTGGGTGTAAGACTGATTGTATTGTGAAGTGCTTTGGCAGGTTGTAGAACCCTAAGAAGGCGCTAAGACAGACCATTTACCATGAGGCGGGCGTTGTACCGGTCTGCCTTGGTGAAGAGAGAGCTGAGCGGGGAGGCGAAGCTCTTGATTTACCGGTCGGTCTACGTTCCTATCCCCATCTATGGTCGCAAGCTTTAGGTAGTGACCGAAAGAACGAAATCGTGGATACAAGCAGCTTAAATTAGTTTTCTCTACAGGGTGGCAGGGCTCTCCCTTAGACAGTAGCTTGTCCTGGCGTCAGACCAGAAACGCCAGAAATCATCCCAAATCCACTTCATTACGTCTCCTAACAGGTTTCTGTTTAAGCATCAGTGCTGCTGTTGAAGCAGGTGTTGGTAAAGTCGGTGCCTTTGGGACAAAGCCGGTCCCGGGTGGAATGGACACCACAGAAACAGCAGAACCAGGACCTTTCTGACTCCTCCCTTTGTCGTCTCAGGCCTAGTCCACACGTAGCCGTTTTTTTAAAACGAATATCCGCCCCTCCAAAAACTTGCTTCCACACCACCTCATTAAAAAAAAAACTGTCCACACGTACCCGGGTAAATGCGTTGTTAAGGACATGCCAGACCTGTAGGCGGCAGTACTTCCGTCCTTCGTCTGTGGTCTTCCGCAAGGAGCAGTAATTCCACTTGCAAAAACAAACAAGCAAAAAGCGCTTGGACAATTGATAAAGCGAGCGCAGCTCTGAGGGCATCCATGCTGTCGGCTAGTGTAAACACAGGTCGCACACGTGATGTCAGCATTTTTTTGTGGCGGAAAGTGACGTTGCGGACCTCAAAACTCCGGTTTTGTCCGTCCACACGCAGACACCCAAAACGGAGAAAACGCAGATCTTCACTTTGGCCGGAGTTTTTAAAAAGATCCGTTTTCGTGTGGATGACAGGCAAAACGTAGAAAAATATCGACGTTTTGGCAGATCCCCGGCTACGTGTGGACAGGGCCTCAGTCCTGAGAAATCTTTTCTGTCCTTGTTTCCCAGAATCCTCCCTGATTCATGGTGCTGCAGAACCAGTCATCATACAGATGTTTCTACAGACTTTGACTCATCCAATCAGACATTATCCTGATGCTCTCGCCTCTTTTACGTCCTGTTCTGCAGCAGCGAGTCGTCGTGTGTCCGTGACTCAGACCGGGTCCTTCTCACACGTGAAGGATTGATGGATGCTTAGCTCCCAGCAGGTCCCCTCAGCTCTGCAGAAGACTCAGGAGGAATGACCTTTAGGTGTTTTATCACTGGTTTTGCACAAATCCTGCTCTTTGTGAAGACATCTGAAGATGTGTGTGGGGAGAAGTCTCCAGGTGTGTGTCACCAGATATGGAAGCCTAGAAGATTGTTTGAGAAGCCGGTTGAAGATGAAATTAAGAAGGTTTAAAGGTGGGTAAAAGATCTGAGGTAATGAGGCACGGTTTTTCTTAGAAGGCCACTGCCGTCTGATGTTCGAGGATCTTCTCAGGAGTTTAAAACTGCTCCTCACAGGCAGAGTTCTGGGTCTTCTTGTCTGCATTCCCGTATATATTCCTGCGTTCAGCAGTCGAGAGCTCCACAGCGCGTATCCATCAGAAACCAGACAGGCTGCGCCGGCAGAGCTGCAACTTTTCTCTTTTAAATAAATAAATCTGTACGTGTTCTTGGAGAACTCTTAAGCCATCACGGTGCTATTCACCCACAGCTGGAGAGGAGAAGGTAAACAAAGCTGCCTCCTCCCTGAGAGCTGTCAGACGTCGTCCTGAGAAATCAGCGGCTGAAGGAGGAGCAGGTGAAGCTCAAGTGTCTCTAGAGGAAAAAGAAATGGTAAATTACAGCTCTTCATCACGGCGTCACTCCAGCACGCCGTCATCACAGACGGAGGATGGGAATGTGCTCGGATCAGGAATGTTTAGCGAACGCAGGCTCTGGAGGACGAGAAAACCTCACCTATGGTTTCATGAAAGTGTTTTGTTCTCTAAATGATTTTTCTGCGTTTCACCGTTGTTCCTGGCAGACTGTTGTCATAGTGGTATAGCTGCAGTCTGCAGAGGTAAGAGTCATAAAATCTGTAAATAAATCCATGTTTTCCTGTTGTTTTTATACCTAAAGTCGATATCTCAACTCGGGGGGCGTGGCCATTTGAAGAAGAAGAAGAAGAAAATATCATTTCTATAGTTCCTCTCAAGATAAAAATCACGAGGCGCTTCACAAAAACAAAAAATATAAAAAAGCATTTAGAAAATGTTTAAAAATATATTTAAAATAAGCAAAAAATAGACAATTGTGATTTTAAAAAAATGTTAAGAAAGAGAGAGTGAATAGGAAAGAGGGAAATCAGTGGATCCTGAGGAAGGTGGAATAGGTGGGGAGAGCAGAATAAAGAGAGAGAGGTGAAGGTCATACAAAAACCAGCTTGAACAAGTGAGTCTTCAGCTGCTTTTTAAAGGAGACCACTGAGTCCACTGATCTCAGGCTCAGGGGGAGAGAGGTCCAGAGTCTGCGGGCCACAGCAGCAGACGATCTGTCACCTTTGACCTTTAGCCTGGTGCTGCACAACCAGTAGGCTTTGATCACTGGACCTCAGGGACTTGCTGGGGGTGTAGGGAAAAAGGAGAAAGTACCAGGATGTTGGCCCAATCTAAGGCCCAATCTCAATACTCAAACTTCCCTTGTGCCTTCAATTGCATGTTCCAGTTCAGGGGTGTGAGTGCGTAGTGTCCCGACCCTTAAGAGCTGAGGTTGGCCACGCCCCTTTGGGCCTGATTATCTGTTGCCAACATTGTCACTCCCAGCGCATCAAAAACCTTTCTCAGTGGCCTAGTGGTAGAGTGTCCGCCCTGAGACTGGGAGATCAGGGTTCGATTCCTGGTCGGGTCATACCAAAGACTTAGAAGAAATGGGATCCAATGCCTCCCTGCTTGACACTCCGCATCAAGGGGTTGGATTGGGGGGTTAAACCACCAAATGGTTCCTGAGCGCAGCCGTGTCTGCAGCTTAACTTTAGCTTTAAGTGCTGCTTTTCATATATTATGATTTATGTAAAATTATATGTTGCATATAGAAATGTGATAGTTATACTTTACATATAGATGCATTTAGTCATATCTTTCATTTATTAAAATTAATTAACTAAATGGGCAATTTTTCATATTACATAATTTCTTGCCATATATGGCCTACATCTCCACATATACATGATTACATCTGACTGTTCATTCTATAACACACATATAATCTTTTTTACCTGTCTCTGAATGCTATCACTCTCTCATGTACCGTAATTTCCGGACTATAGAGCGCACCTCAATATAAGCCGCACCAACAAAAAAAAGGTTTTCTACACTCATGCCGCACTCGAATACAAGCCGCGGCGCAGCAGCCACATGCAGGTCTCTGGCGCACAGCGCATGTACAGCCATAACATAAGATAATTAGACAGAAAGACGCCACATGGAGGTTTTTTGTTGTTGTTTTAATTCAACAGAACTGCCTGATCAATCCCAGTGGCTGCCTGGTGGGGTCTGGGTCCCTGGGCTCTGCTGGGTCCCCGGCGGGGGTGGTCGCCCCTGGGTCCCGGGTCGCTGGGTCCCGGGCTCGGCCGGCTAGGGGGTGGGAGGCTGCGGGTCGGCCTGTGGGCTTGCCGCTGATATCTCCAGGGACTCTGCCGGCTGCTGGTTGTGGCCCCCGGGGCGATCCTCTGTGCCTCTCGAGGGGGGCGGGGGCCTTTCTGGTTGTCTCCTTGGGGTTCCTGTGTTCTGGGGCAGCGCCTGGATCTCTGGGACTTGGAGCTCCCCCCGTCTCCTACACATCTTTGGGGGGCAGATCTGTGGTCCCTCGCACTCTCTATTGGACGCTCCTATAGAGAAACCTTACATAAACAAGCGCGTGTACACACACAGGTGCTCACATGGTGCTCTCATAAGTATGGACTTGGGCACGTTAAACACAGGTCTTAAGACTATGGTGGGCACTTAATGCACTGTGATTTATCATCGTGTGATTCTTCAGTTAAACAATGTTGATGATATATTTCTTCATCAAGTTGACGCAGTGATAGCTTGATCTTGTTGTATTGTTGTTTTGTCCCATTTTTTTTGTCCTTTTGCTTTTTTGTCTTTTTCTGCAGGTCTAGAAGCAGACTCTTGTTCATTATTGTTTATTTTTGTGCCCCCCCCCCCCCCCCCCTCTCTCCCCACCTTTTCTTTTCCTTTCTCTTTCACCTCTGTCTCCGTGTCTGGTCGGAATTACAAAACATTCAACAACAATAACAATAAAGTTTTAAGTATCAGGCGTGACATTAAAAGCAGACGCTTTGATGCTCCACCTGAGAGTAAATCTGTAAGGCTTGTTACCAGCATTCAGACATCAATTCTGTTTGCTTCACAGCCAGACAGGACATGGTAAAAAAAAAATGTTTACATGAGCTGGCTCCACGTTATCTGGCGGATCTGATCCATCCTTATGTTCCCGTAAGGAACCTTCGGTCAGCACAGCAGGACTGTTGGTCGTTCCTAAACACAGACTGGAATCCCGAGGGGGTCGTGCTTTCTCGGTGCTGGGGCCGAGGCTCTGGGATGAGCTACCTGCATGTGTTAAACAGGCCGCCATGCTCAGCAAGTTTAAGAGCCGTCTGAAAACTCACTTTTACTTCATGGCTTTGCACTTTTTTGCTGCCCCACCTAGATTTTATCTGCATGTTTTTGTTGGTTTTTAAATGGTTTTATATGTTTTTGTGTTTTTAATGTTTATTTCTGCTGTGCAGCGCTTTGTTTGGTCTTTGGGCCGTGTGAAGGCGCTATATAAATAAAGTTTAGTAGTAGTTAGTAGATTATTTTCTACTGCGCTTATTTACATTTTAATACCAATTAATAAGAAATAAAATCACCTGTCGTGTAAAACCTGTGAAGAGGTCTGAAGTTTCCAGCCCGGTGGAGGAACTGACATGTTCTCTGTGGTGTCTGAGACCGTGACGTCTGCTGATTGGCTCTTTGTGCACTTCATTTAGTCCACCGTGTGTCTGTGATGAAGCTGTTCTTGTGTCTGTCAGACAGAAAGCCTGATGCATCGATTTTTCTCTCGCTCGTCTTATTTTTGGTCAGCCTGATTGTGTTTTGGACTAAATTGATCCTGTTTCCACTCAGTGACTCAGATCACCATGAAGTCTGGGTCTGAGACATTTGGTCCAGCTGGTATTTGATGCTGAGGACATTTCGTTTTTCTTTTGAGACAATAAAAAGGATTTTGAACAGTTCACTTTCTTCAGTGCTGATCTGTTTTAGTTTCATGCAAACCAAAGGCTCTGGAGCCTTGAGTCGTGTTTAGAACAAATCGTTTAAAATATTAAAGGTCACATCTTCACGTTTCAGCCTGTCTGTGATCAATTGCTTTGGTCTGTTTGGTCATCTTCATGTTTTAAACTGAATGAGAGGGTTTTTAGTTAATTTTTTTATTTAACAGTGTTCATCTCATCATTTGTTTAACAAAACCTAAATGAAAACATGGAGAGAAGATGTGTGACTGACCCTGCTCAGTGTGACCAGCTCGGCTTGCTGCTCTGGAACATTCAGGCGTGAGTTAGCACCATGCCACGGAGGAAAGCCATCGGCAGCAACCTTAGAGCAATCACCTTTGCTAATCATCATTATGGGAAGGGTCATGAGGTCCTTTCCAAACCATCTGGAGTTCAGGTGTGGACAAGCTGAGAACAGCTCAAGGTCGGAGTGATCATAGCTCTGAGAATAAGGACTGGACCACAAGTGTGAGCAGCTTTCACTACAGCCTGCTCACAGGGAGCAACTTTGGTTGTTTACTCACAACACGTCTTCCTTCTATGTGCAGTTTGGTTGCCATGCCCTCTTGAAGCTCTCTCATGTGTTTTGCACTTCAGACATGCAGAAACTACCGTAAGCTGTTTTTGTTTAGAGACATTAAGCAACATGAGACCATGGTTCTCGACCGGAAAAGGGTGGCTTGCCAACTCCGGGTCGGGGGAGAGGTCCTACCTCAAGAGGAGTTTAAGTATCTCGGGGTCTTGTTCACGAGTGAGGGTAGGAGGGATCGGGAGATCGACAGGCGGATTGGTTCGGCGTCTGCAGTGATGCGGACGCTGAGCCGATCTGTCGTGGTGAAGAGGGAGCTGAGCCAGAAAGCCAGGCTCTCGATTTACCGGTCCATCTACGTCCCAATCCTCACCTATGGTCATGAGCTTTGGGTAATGACCGAAAGAACGAGATCGCGGATACAAGCGGCCGAGGAGCTCGGACATTCGGGAGGGACTCGGAGTAGAACCGCTGCTCCTCCGGATCGAAAGGAGTCAGTTGAGGTGGTTTGGGCATCTGGTCAGGATGCCTCCTGGACGCCTCCCTGGGGAGGTGTTTCGGGCATGTCTTGCCGGCAGGAGGCCCCCGGGTCGACCCAGGACACGTTGGAGAGGTTACATCTCCAATCTGGTCCGGGAACGCCTTGGGGTCCTGCCGGAGGAGCTGGTGGAGGTGGCCGGGGAGAGGACGGTCTGGAGCTCCCTAGTTGGGATGCTGCCCCCGCGACCCGGACCCGGATAAGCGGAGGAAGACGACGATGAGAGCAAGGCTCCATGAAAGAAAACTGAGAACCTTCGTAAATGTTTGAGACATTTAGGAAAATCCCTCATCAGTGAAAGTCCAACGTTAGCTTCAGGGCTGGACTGGGACAAAAATTCAGCCCGGGCATTTTGACTGGAGACCGGCCCATCACCTGTTTTTTTTGGAAAAGACATTAAGCCTTACGCTGTTTCTGACACACACCAACGTACACTTTCTTATTGGTAGTATTTATGTATCAATCTAATAAACGTAAACCTACACCATCCTTCCTATCCTGGTATTCTAAAAAGTAGGGTTGGGGGTAACTGATTATTTTTAAACTGATTATTCTGACGATTATTTTATCGAATATTCGACTATTCTAATGACTATTTAGATGATTAATCTAGCGATTACTTTTCTATTGCACAATTACTAAAAACCAAAAAATTCTCAAATAAATTCCTCCAAAAAATTGATAAGTTGTTACTGTAAGAGAATAAACACTACAGGCCTTCCATTTTGTATAACACTGCTTTTATTGTGTTGCGGTTGTTTATGTTCTGGTGACGTGTAGAACTTGGGAGTGCAGGCTGCTGCCTGAGAGGTGGTTGGAGACGGAGTGTCTCCATGCTGCTTTGTTTTGTTCACTTATGTGCACGAGGCAAGTGGTGTTACGACCCTTCCTGGGGAGTCACGTGTTTCTCCTATTTTAACTGTTATATTTATAACAAGAAACAGATATTCGGACGGAATATTTTCATGTTTATTCGAATATGATTGTGGAACACACCCAGCATCATAATAAATGAAGTAATGTTTATGCCAATTTAAGCCTTTATGGGTGACCAGGACTCTGTGATAAATTTTTGGCAAGGGAAATTATCATTTGTTGCCATTTTTGAGGTGTTTATGAATGTGAAAGACACCCAGCATCCTGTGATGGCACTAATAACATCAAGAGATAATAAATAAAGTAATATTTAGGTAAATGTAACCCTTTACACGTGACCAGGACACTGTAATCAATTTTTGGCAAGGGAAATTATTTTCTTTTTTTTTTTTTTCTTTTTTTCTGTGCCATTTTTGGGGTGTTTATGATGATACAGTAGGCAGTATGAGTACAGTAACATCAGCAGATAAAACATAAAACCCTTATTTGGTCAATTTTAGCCTCCATGAAAATCTTAGCAATTCGATCACTTTTTGGCAAGTAAAATGCCATTTTAGTTGTCTACAATTAAATCATCAATAAAGAATTTAAAGATATTTTGAGGCATTTCTTATAGGTAAACGGGAGGGTGTAGTCTATTTGGCAAGTGACAATCTTAATTTTATGTGCTGAAGTGCTTTTATCTTGTTACTTTTAAATAGAGCAACGTAATGTATAGATAGTAACCTACACAGTGTCATTGTAAAGCCAAAGCTTGATCATTTTAAATACTTTTTTTCAAGTAAAAATGTGCCCCAAACTAGTTAACTGTGGCTCCATGTCAAGTGGACTAAAGAAAGGAAGGGGAAAAAAATTAAATCGCTGGAGAATTGTTTATTTCCATTTATACAACGTTTACATTCAATACAGGGTGCCATTTTACATTGTTTATTTATTTTTTTTAGTATCAAGGCTGTAACATAAAGAAAGCCAGTTCTTACCACAAAGTTTGTGGCACAAACCATCTTTCAATCGCAAATATTGCAAAAATGATTAATATATCCTCATTGTGAACGTTTAAGACAAATAGCAACACTTAAAACAACTTCCGAACTGGAAAAACTAATGTGGCAAGGTGCAGAAACGAGTGCCCGGGCGGGATTTGATCCCCAGACTCCCGGGTGAGAGTCATACGCTCTAACCAGTCAACCAAAGGGACATCTTCTTGGCCAAGTAGCCAGGGCGCATCATCTATCGGGACATTGTGGATGCTCACACTGCCACATCTTCCTCCCTCTTTCCACAAGCACGTCCTCGTGCTCCCGCGCAGGGTGCCACAAACACTGCCACACTAATATCCGCGATAAACATCTGTTTAAGTACCGGAAGAGGTTATCTTTGCTTTCTGAATGTCCATATTGCTAGATATGCTGAGTTTTAGGGCGAAATCCTGGGGAATTTTGTCTAGAAATGCAATTACCTAACCGTGCGCGATCCCGCGGTGGCTAATCATTTTTTGGCAGCGAGTCAATTTATGGCACAACACCGGCTCGGGTTTCTCCTCCTCCTCCCTCTTTTCTTCTCCAACCTGTCGCTGGGCTGAGGCTCCATCACTTCCTAAATTGATTTTACTTGAACCTTCACTACCAAACAACTGTGAGATTTTAACACATGTGCCAGCATCAGCCTGAAGGGCCAGTTTCTTTTTTAGTCGAATTTTCTCCGCTCCTCCTTTCCGTTTTTTGTTCTCCATTTTGTAAAGCTCGTCTGTCTGTTTACTGAGATTCACAAACAACTGGCGGGTGCATCAGACCTCTGGCTATTGGTCCAGCCCAGAGTGTATTATTACCAATTGGCCAATCCACCAACTTTTACGAGGCGTCGCGTGGGGCGGCGCGGGCAAGTTGTCCACAACAACTAGAGGCCAGGAAAAAAAAAAAAAAAAAGACACCGGCCCATAAAAGATGAAAGGGTCGGCCCAGCGGGCAGTTGCCCGCTATGCCCTATGGTCAGTCCAGCGCTGGTTAGCTTTGAAAACTGACCAAAGGTTAAAGGTCTTGTTTTTTCCTAAACCTGAAGCGGTTTCCAGTAAAACGGTACCCTTACGGAGTCCGGACTAGAACCGTTTTGCTGTATTTAGTGTGGAACAACACAACTATTTCCACCGGTGTTACCCCTCTCTCCTTGTATTCCTGCCTTCAACGTTTGTGACAACAAAGAGGAGAAATGCTGAGACATGATGAGTCACAATGGAAAAATCATCGGAAGTCTGAGTTAAGAATCAGGAAAAGCAACGCCTAATATTTCCCGACGCTGACTCCTATAATCACCCACAACACACCTTCTTCCATAGCGGAGGCTCAGAGACGGACTAAAAATAAGTATTAAAGCAGCCACACTCCGAGCGCTCCCACAGCGAGACTTTCAAATGCAGCAAGATGAAGCACCTGTCAAAATGTTCCCCGACTTTTAGGCTGAAGATTTAACATTCATTAAAGACTATTTTTACTTTTGCTGTCCACAGTTTTCACTATTAACCTGACATGTTGAATAAAGTTAAGCACTGTTATGAAAAGCTCGCAGATGAGGCTCAAACCAAGGTCTTCTTCTGTTTTAAATGCATCACATCCAAGCAGCTCATATTTTTGGGCCTTCGCTGCTTTTATTTTCTGGTGAAGATTGTAGAAATCCTCCGTGACCAGAGGACGGGGCTGAGTCGGAGCTGATGCTGCTCCGCTAACAGCCCACTGGGTGTCTTCTGGTGTTCAGCCCAGTCAAAGAGATGGACTCTGCTCAAACGACGGTCTCGGATGAATGAAGCGAGGTTGTAAGTGTGTGGGCTAAACCATGTGGTGAAACTAAAGATGGCGTTGACTCGGTTTGTCACCGTGGTGGGCCCAAATGTGACAACACACGGAGCCGGGCTGGCCGCGTTGGCTCATGAGTAAAGCACCGCCACAAATAAGGAAACTCGGTGGCTTTGTAGCCATCGACTCCACACTCTGGTTACCGTGGCAACCTCACGTATCAGCACGACATTTTTGATGTTTGTGGCTTTTGTTGGAAGTCGCCACTGTTGCATCATCTCAAAGTTGGGATGAGTTTGGCTCAGCCCTCACACACTTTGCATGGGCAAAGTAATTTTGTCCTTCATGAGTTCTGCTGATGTACTTCAGTGACCAGGAGAGATTTTTATGTGGAATCTTTTGTCAGACATGCAAATGCCACTCCTAATTACAAACTACAATTTCTCCTAATCTTCTAAATTGTTCCAGATAAGTTTTCCACCAGATTTAGTGAAGGTCTTTCAAGGTTTTCTTTGGACTTTATGCCTTTTCTCTAATTTTCCGTCCGGTTAAACATGAAAAACTGGACAAGTGAAGGGAGAAGAGTTCAAACTGCAGCAGAACCGTGTCTGAAAGTCAGTCATTAAAAAAAGATCAATGGGTGGGGGCTCGGGGGCTCCGGGTGGCTGGCCCTGTGTGGGGATCTTGGCAGGGCCTTGGGGGTCGGGTCCTGACATGTATGCTGCCGGGAAGAAGGCGGGAACATGCGGCAGAGCCTGGCCCGGGCTCAGGGACGTCGGGTAGACCTTGGCTCCTCTGCTGTCCCATCACGGGGGAGGGGGGTGTCCAGGAGGGGGAGGACCCAACCTTACCTGGATGTCCTATGTCTTATATATTCTGGAAGTTGTGCTAATGCAGGGATGGGAGTAGATGTTCTGCTGGGGTGGGGATGCGTTGGTTCCCTCGGACTCCGTGGAGCTCTGCAATGCTGCTGCTTTGGGCCCTGGCAGGATGGGCTGGGGTCTCCATGCCCTGGGTGGCATTTTGTCAACAAAGGTGCCTATTGGGGCCAGTGGGGGAGCTGGCTCCCTGGAGAGCTTAGGCCAACCAGCCATTCCTCCCCATCCCCACACATTTTCTCCTCCTGCTCCCTCACATCATCACACAAACATGCACATAGGACTTTGCGGGGTGGACAAGTAAGGGGGTGCGGGTATGGACCCCATTTCCACATTCCTGTGGCAACCTGCCCCCCAATTTTATTTGCACCGTAAACACTTCCACTGACGACATTCCACACAAACACACACTTAGGGCCTTGGGAGTGAGCATATTCAACGGCAGTTGACAGGGGGATCTTTCAGCCTCATCCCGAGTGCCGGTGCCCACTTCCAATTTTAATCTGCACTTAGACACTGAGGGCTGTGGGTGACGAGGGGTGGTGTGGTGGCATCAGCTGGCGTAGGCCAGACGATGCCTGCACAGCCCCTTCACCACAGCCACATCAACACATGCTAACACTATATTGGAGCAGGCAGAGGGAGACTAGGGGTCTTAGCACACCTTTGTTGTCGCTTGGCTTCCCGGGACTGGAGGCTAGGATGGAGATCTGGCCGTCCGGTTGGGGTCTGGGGTGGTGGGTTGCTGTGCTCAGCGTTGGGCGGGGGAGCCTGCTCATCAGCACCCCAGCAGAAAGGGTCTAACTCTGGTAATCGGTGATGGTTGTACCCAATGTGCAGCAGTACCGGGACCAGAGTGAATAGGGTGTGTATGGGGAGCATGAGTGGGTGTCCGGCGTGCATTTTTGTAAGTCTTTGGTTGTATGTGCATGTGTGAGCATGAGGGAGGGAGTGTGTGACTGTGTTTGTGCTACACCACCATCTCCATAATCTTTACTAGTGCAGCTCCCTGTCCTCTTTAACACCACCAGTAGCACCAGTAACACCTATTTCCCAATGAAACGTCTGCTACCATCTCACTTATACGTGCTGTAATCGTCCTCTGGACATCGTTTCACTTTCACACATGAAAACTCATCAAGCTTTGATGTTCTGCTTCTTAAAAATGATCCTAGCATGATATTCCAGATCAATATGAAATCTTAGTTATGGTCTGTTTGCTCTTGATTTGCACTGACACATTTGTTGTTCGCTGACAGGTTCAATTACAGGCAGCAGCGTCCTCGCACACACACACGCACACACATACATCGATTGTTGTAGACGAGTGTTGAGTGCTGTAGATCAAACGCCCTTGTTAAGATAACCCTGTAACCCAATAAACAGAGCTGCAGGATGCTGATTAGAGCTACATGTGGATGTAATCGTGCTGCACCACCGAATAAATCCACGAGGCAAGATGGTCAAAGTATCTGAGGCTCTCTCGCACACGTCACTCCCACTCCGAGATGAAAGATTTCATCCTGACAGAAAGACGAATGAGTGGCCGACTGCATTAAAGCTCTATTATGCAACATTGTGTAACGGACAATGACTGAAATCATCCAATAATGAGGCTAAAAGGCTGCTCGTGCCCAACAATCAGCGATCCACTTAAGAGGAGCGGTGAGCAGCTTTTAGACACGCATTTGTTCAGCAATTATACACGGCTAACCAGAGCATGCACATGCCCTCAGCAGCACTACAGATACAATCATGCTGGCCAATAACAGGGTGCCAGATGGGCGGGAGGCTGGTGGAGACGGGGGGTCATCACGTCCGATACCGGATCAGTCACCAACAACATCATTTTAGAACCTTCTGCCGTTAATAAAATTTGACTTTTTCAATAAATCTGAACAAAACCAAATAATTAAACCAAAAAGCTTTTTTACAGGCTTTAGACCAGTGAACCTCAACTCGTGGCCCGCAGCCCAGATCTGGCCCGCCAGACCTTTGGGCCCTAACGTTCCCCAGTTGGAGGACTTTGAAGTGTAGTAGCAAAATTCATATTTCAAATATCAATAATTGTTTACGTCCTTCAAACACAACTAAAACTACACTAAAGTCAGTTTAAATGAAAAACAGAGCCGATTTAAATATTAATAAGTTAATTTTAGAAGAGCATCTGGCCCTCAGGGTGTCTGCTGGAAATAAAACTTCGGCACTTGAATACATGTAGTTGAGGACCCCAGGCGACTGTTAGGAGATTCACATTTCATGATTATTTCCATCAGAAACATTCTAAAACCCCAGCCAGATCTACAGCAGGAGTGTCCAAACCTTTAAAGGCAAGCGACTAAATCATCAAGAATGTGATTTTTATTTTAAAAACAAGGCAACAATTAGTTAGGGATGATTTTGTTTAAGGGGCATGAGGTAAGAGTGACACCCTGTGGTCAAGTCTGGGTACTGCAGCCCATGTTTCAAAACAAACAAGTCTGTTCTGAGTAGGGCTGCACAATATATCGAAAAATTATCATCATCGGGATAACAGGTCGTGCGATAGGTCCGTCGCAAAGCACGTCAAAAACGGCGATAAATGTTTGGTTCAACATTTCCATCATTGTGATACATCACCCGTTTTTTAAACCAGCTCTGTTTTTTACGCGGAAGTATTATTTGACCAATCAAATGTAGCCCTTCTGATATGCGGCCAATCAGAGGGTTCCGTTCACGTAATACGCCCGCCCCCTACGTAGACCCTTAGGATGGAAAGCATCACCCGAACTGAGTTAGCGGCGCCGTTCCCTTGTTCGTCATGCTGGCTCAGAGCAACGAACGCACTTTGTGCTGAGGTTTCTGGAATCAGCGCTGCTTTCAAACGTGAACGTGAGTCCGCTCGGTGTCGTTAATCATTTTTACCGGGCTGACTCCGACACGTGCCGGTGAACCAACCCACCTTCATGTCGCTAGTGTTCCACCCGGTGGTGATGTTAGCCCCAGGCTCCGGTTAGCTTCCAGCTGAAAGGCTACAGCACTCTCCTCCTAGTCCCATTAAACTTATTTTCAGATTTTTTAATTTATTCTAAAAACCCTGGTAAGGGATGTTTTTCTGTATTTGGAGCATCAGAAAAAGTTTTATGGTGGAGGAGATGTTTTAAAGTCACTGAGAAACTGCATGCATGCAGTTTGTTGTTTTGCTGCTAATACAGTAGCAGGTGCAGCTGCTAATACAGTAGCAGGTTCAGCTGCTAATACAGTAGCAGGTGCAGCTGCTAATACAGTAGCAGGTACAGCTGCTAATACAGTAGCGGGTGCAGCTGCTAATACAGTAGCAGGTGCAGCTGCTAATACAGTAGCAGGTACAGCTGCTAATACAGTAGCAGGTGCAGCTGCTAATACAGTAGCAGGTTCAGCTGCTAATACAGTAGCAGGTGCAGCTGCTAATACAGTAGCAGGTACAGCTGCTAATACAGTAGCGGGTGCAGCTGCTAATACAGTAGCAGGTGCAGCTGCTAATACAGTAGCAGGTGCAGCTGCTAATACAGTAGCAGCTGCAGCTGCATGTTTTTGCAATAAAAATGTTATGTTGAAATGGAATTCATGCATTAGTTTTGTTTGCTTTGAACCCAGAGCAGACGTCACACGCCAGACGACATCAACACTGCATACTTTAGTATTTGTTCATTTATCGTGAGTAATATCGATATCGCAATATTAAGCACTCTTATTGAATATCGCAGGTGTTCCTAATATCGTGCAGCCCTATTTCTAAGTGAATACAGAATACAGGACCAACTTTCATCCAGTAACGTATTTTTCAAACGAGCTGGAGACCGGAGAGTCTTGTGAGAGTCATGTTTAGATGACTGAGTTTCACTTTTACTCTTCTCGTTTAAAGGGATACTTTGGAACTTTTTCACATTTTTAAATAGTTTTCTTGAGTCAGTGCTAAGACGACCCTTTACAGGGTTAATGAAAGGCCACCCAGCCACTATGGCCCATTGTGGCCAAAATACCGCATTTGCAACTTCAGTGTGGCTGGCTGCCACCTGTTGGACTGCATGTTTTTAGAATCATGGACACAGCTGTTTTGTTTAATTTAGTGGTGAACCCCTTAACGCCAGTTGTCACAAACTTGCATCAAACCTGCATTTGCTCCAACCACAATACCGTTTGTACCTGAAAGAAAATCCACAAGTGAAAACATTTTTTACATTGAAAACAAATCCAGGCATTAAGGGGTTAATCGCTCCTGTAGACACTTAAGCTTGGTTTATGCTTGACGTGTCCGCGAGGTTCGCACGGCTCCGTGTGAAAAAGTTGCATCATTTTAACAACCACGCCCCTCCACCGCGCCTCCGCACGGCCCAAACTTTCCGCACCGGGCACCAAGGAAATTTTCTAACCACGCGGACAGTCGGACGCGGAAAAACATGGCGGACTGGCAAGAACTAGTATGGCAGAGGTTCGTAAATACAGACATTTGTATGATTCAGCTCTCAGAGATCACCGTGATCAACATGTTGTTAATAATTCTTGGAGAGAAATAGCTCGCACTGTCGGAAAAGACGAGGACGCTGTTAAAAATGCTGGAATGCCATGTTGTAAACAGTAATTTCTACTTCTTCTATGGTGTAGTGTTGGACGCATGCCGTAGAGCTCCATGCTGCCCCCTACAGTTTGGGAGAATATTGGATCACCGCAGAGACAAGCCGCATGAACCATAAACGCTGCGAGTTGTGAAGCGCGTTCCATCCGCGAGCCGCATCACCAAGTGGAAAGTGAATGCGTCAAGCATAAACCAAGCTTAAGGAAAGCTTAGAGACATTTCAGCTGTTTTCGTTTCTACAAACTGACACTAGGTGGTGCTAAAAGCAAGTCAAAACTGCCCCGTAAAAAGAAACCTCCTAAATAAACGCTAATCATGCAAACTGAGACTCTGAATATTGAATCTTAGATAACTCGGGCTCATCGTGTTTTTGTGTTACTCAGGAACGATTCCTCATCACTCATCCTTGTTCCACACCTTTTGTCCTGAATTTTATCGGAGGTTTTATGAAAATTATTGACTGGTTCTGCTAAAACAAATCCCCAAAGTAGATATCAGCAAGCATTGCTTCTGGGCTGTTTATCTGTTTAGATGACAAACGCGTCTCTGATCCAGTTACACCTCTTTCTCTCCTTGCTGCAGATCGGCCCGCTCCCATGTAACACGATCTGAATGACACGCCGATTCATGTTGCAGGTTTCTTTTTTCTTTTTTCAAATAATTTTACACCATGTACTCAAGAAGAATAACACCACATCCTCTGAACTTTTACCAGAGCCATTTACTGTCATTTCAAGCTGTTAAATGACACCAAGATGGCTCAAAATGTGTAGAAATTATACGGAAAATGCGGCTGAAGTGGACCGCTATTTCTATGCAAAGCCATGATGTCACATTATCCAGACGGAAAAGAATCAATCATCAACAGTCAGAGAAGGACTCTGCCACCTGAGCACACTGCTGCTGTACCTGGGCACTTGCTGGAACAACGGATTGATCTGATGACATGCAGACAATCCTCTTCTACGGGACCAAATAAAGACCTGACTGTGCCTCGGAGTAACCAAAAGGAAGGTAATGACATCATCCCTCTGCCCTTATGTGGCTCGTGCGTAGAGAATAGTAAACATGACTGTTTTATTTAGAGAATATCTGATAAAGTTATATTTAGAGGTAGGAAAACGGCTTTAAATCATCGGCTTGGCCAAATTAGAGTGTGAAGGCTAAGCACGTGACTTGGCTCTATACCAAACACCCATTGGAGCTCTCAGGGGCCCTGAGTGCGGTAAGGAGCCGCACAGCATGGCTACATCACTTGGGTACAATAAAGGACTCCATAGTTGGACCTGAGTGGAGTTGGTTTGACTTTATGTGTAGAGTTTGAGATAAATACTTACGGGGATATTTTTGTGCTGCAGACATCAGCAGCAGTTAACTGGACAGAGAGGTCACTCGGCGGACCAAAATGGCTGTACGAGAGGTTGCATGGGCTTATCCAGGCAAGATGGCGGCACGTGTGCACATGCGCCTTACCTCCAACTGGCGGTTAGTACAAATGGCTAACCGAAAGTACGTTTCTCACACCGAAAGTGTTAAAAACGCAGCTAAAAACTACTCAAACGATGTCGGAGTTTGTCCCTTGGGGGGTAGCGGATTTTAAGACAAAGAAACGCTGTGTCACACGGCTTGACAGGTTGTCGGAAACGCGTACACCGACTGTCTAAACCGAGTTTACTAGTTAGCAGCTGGCTGTGCTAAGCTAGCGGAGCCTGTTATCTAAACAGGACTTTGTGGTCTAATTCTGTCATAGAACTGACCAGTCTGAATAACCCAACGTCCGTGACTCGTTCGCGTTAATATTTCGGACAAATAAGCGCGTGCAGTTCGTGCTGCAGCGACGCTCTTCCGTTTTAAAAGCTTATAATGACTGTCGCAATTGATGCTAGTCAAGCTGCGGAAATTACCAGTTACGGCGATCACTCGGTGACTGGGGAAGCTAAGCTTCCGGTGGAGAAGTTCTTTATCTCCGTACACAAGAATAATACACAGTGTCACGAAACACTCAGGAAAGACATAAAAACATGTATTTACATTAAAGATGACAGCAGGAAAAACCTGTGCTTTTTGATAGAACTCCAATATGGCTTGAGCTGACGTCAGCCTTAAATGATTTGAGATGAACCAGCGCCTCCTGTTGGAGGTGACTGATGTCACTCCCCCTTTTGACTTTAAAAGGAGATGCTGCACTCTAGTGTAGGATTACGAGATTGTTCCGTTTTCAACCAGAAACATCAAATTTGAGTGTGACTGTTTAGAAATGTCTCAGAATGAGCATGAAGAGTCAAAAATGTACAAATATCTGGCAAGATGGCTCGCCATTATGTAAGAATTTAATACATTTTATTTAATGAACCATAAGACATGAGATTCCATAATAAATAAGAAATCGATCTTTGGATCTTTGGGTACTTTTAACCAGAAGATTGGAACTTTTTATTGCAGGGATTATGTAACAACTTCCTATTCACTCAGAGACAAAAGAAAGAGAGTCAAGTTTAAAAGTTTAAAGATTTATTACAAAAACAATTAAAACTAGACTTTAAACTTTAAACACTAAATGTATGGTGTCACTAAGGTGAAGTGAGATTGAGAATGGTGTAGTGTGGACTGTTGTGCTGTCTTCGCGCTAAGCTTTGATTCGGTGATTCATAAACACATAAGAGGCCATTCTGTCGGCGTACGTACCCTTTCGGAAGTCCCCGTTAGATCAGGAATGTCGAGGTCCAGCTTGACCCTCTCTGGAACCGAAGCCGGTAGGAAAAGCAGCGGTTGGCGACTCAAACCAGCCTTGAGATACTTTCGGGTCATGACAGTTTATCGGCATCTAGCAAGACCCAAAATGGGGTCGTGATGGTTCAGCTTTTATTCTGAAAGGAACCGTTGCAGCAGTTGGAACAGCAACAGATTTTATCCAGCTTGTCGTTGGTTCTTTTGGCTGAAGAGGAAAGTTACGGATTGGCCACTCCGACAACTTCTCTAGAACGCTTTGAACTGGCGTTAAAGATGGCGTGGGCGTAGTTTTATACTTCGGATGTTTTGGTTTACGGTCGAATAAAAAGATGACAGATTTACCAAACACCACCAAAACCACGCCTCCATCAGATCTGGCAGATTCTGATTGGATCAGTAAAAGCAATGTGCGATGTGGCTTAACCTTACGTGTGATCCGTCTCTAGTGGAAACATTTAGTTATATTACTTATTATATTCTGTAGGATTATAATATCAAGTAATTCATATTTTCATTTCACAAATTGGTTCACATTTTATTATTGACTAACACTTTGATTAGCTTATTAAAAATAGAGTTCTTTGATTTATTAAAAAGAAAGAGTCCTTTGTCTTCATTCTTCTCTTGCGCTGGAAAGGAAAACAGTTTAGAAGCAAATGCATGAGACCTTGAACAATATCTCATGCAGATTAGTTCTTGCTGGGGGGGGGGGCTTTTAGGTGGAAAACAGTCATTTAATTCTGTTACAACATGTTATGTCTCTGAACTGAGGATGTTCAGGCAGCAATCTAATGCAGCTGAAATAGTAATTATTACCTTTAAGTTCATGAACTGACCAATTACACATGCCTCTGGAGTTCCCCTTCAACTAACTGAGCTAAAAACATCCCATAATTGTAAAGTCTGAAAACAAACACCCATAAAAACGAACAACCTCAAACGGACTGTGAAGAGGCCCCCTGCAGCCTAAAAGCACCTGTTGTGCTTTCTGCACCGGGGGTGCCTTTCACAGCAGGTGTGCTTTTATCAGCGCAACACCAGCAGACCTCACAGGAAGCTATGAAAATGTCATATTTACCTGGAAAAGTACTGAGGTGAGATTTCTTATACTTTTTAAATAAAATGACATATTTAGAAGGAAAATGATCAGTAGCGGATCCAGAGGCGCAGTGAGTCGACAGGTAAATATGGCAATTGCTTGGGGCCACCAGGGGCCCCCAGAGGGCAGATAAACAGTACTGAGACAGGGCCTAGCTGTCATGTTGGCCGTCTCAGACTCCCTACCGGGACAGAGGTTCTCCGTCGGAGAATGTTATCCAGGGAAACGGCATAACAATCCCTAGTCTGCTGTGGACAACAGCACTTATTGCTTTGGGCCCTAGACAACCTTGCAGAACCCAAGGCTAAATCTCTTTTTTTATTTCAAAGTCTAATGCATTGAAATGCATCCAAATGGAAAACTGTTTAATTTATAGGCCAATGAAAAAAGTGGCTTCATGAATCCAGGATTTCTAAAACTCGGAACCAGAACCGGTCCTTGGAACGCTTTAATCGATCCACTTCTAGCTAGCTGTTTTCTGACGGCGTCCACATTTTTCCGTCCTCCCAAAAGCATTTCAGCAGCACAGTCAGGTCTTTAGGCAAACTCCAGCATTTCATGGCTGAAAGCTTCGTGTCTCATCAAGAAAATAACAGCTTGTATTGAATCCAGCCCGTTTACATAACCCTTTCAGGCCATACAGTTTATTATAAATGTATTCACCGCGGCGCACAAAGCATGAAAGGAGCTCTTCAGCTGCCAAGCTCCCACCTGTGGAGGAGTGACAAGTACTGTTTATTAGTAATAATGGCCACATCAAAATGTTTACTTAACAAGCTCATGGTAGCACATAGAAAGAACGCGGAGTCAGGAATCGATGGGTTTAAAACATTCTGAATCGGAACCAGGGTCCAGCTCATCTGAGAAATAACTTAAAGGGCAGAAATGCACCTCAAAATGACACCAGAGCCTCCGTAAAGGTGGCTGTCCTGTCAGACGTTTGGTTATGAAGACACCCGAAGGCCGCCGCGGTCCCTGAACGCCTCACCATGTAGATGTCACCCCGCAGCAGCCCGTCCATGGCTGCAGGTTCCGGATACAAGGGGGAAAGCAAGCAACTCGCGGTCCAAAGAACAGGCAGGGGAACCACTTAACACTAAACCACTCATTTATTTGGTGGAGCAACAACAGCGCTAAAAGTTCAGGTCTTTAGAGGCTGAAGGAGTAAAAAAATATAAAAGCAGTCCTAAAAACAGTCTAAAACATCCTGTGCAGCACCAGGGGTGGGACGGTGTCCAGTACAAGGAGCCACCTCTTGGCTCCAGCTGACCGTGTTGACCCACGTAGCTGGTACCCAGTCCGCCCCACCTTGTCCTTTGGCTGTCAGGCACAAAGTCGACCCCCTGCAGCAACCTGTCTGTGCTGCTGCCATGGCTCCAGCGTCGTCCTCTCGCCCGCTGGCTGCTGCGCACACCGCCAGTCTCTCTGCAGCCCCGTGGCACAGCTCCACTCCCTGGACACGCCGCGCCCTCCTCGGCCCAAGGCCCTAACAAGACGCAGAGGCACCAGCACCAACATTGCACCACTCACGTGGGGGAGGAAAAGGCAACTCACAATCCTCCACACTTGGTCGCTTGTCCACATCCCGGGACGGTGCTCCAGGTGCCGTTCTGCATTCCAGGGTGCGTCTCTCACTCTCAGACCTCATGCATGTCTCAGGTGTCTGCTGCTCTCCTGGACTCTTTCCTCGGTTCCTTTTATACCTCATTTGGAGTCCCTTGCACCTGTGGTCATTTCACACCTGTTCCCATTTATTCCAATTAGTGTCTCTGGGAGGTACCGCAAAGGGAAAAACCATTCCAAACACAAAATAAGCATGCCAACAAAAAAAGAAAAAAAAAACCACACAAATCATGCAACTTAAACTAAATTCAAACTTTTCCACTTTGTGACATAGAAGTTCCTCAATGATTACAACCCTTTTACGTTTGAACGCATCACAAAGGTCCCTGAATGTAAACCCATTTGAAGGACTCGTGTTAATCTGAAGAACTCGTAGTAAACAACATCAGTATTGTAGAGCTGTGACTGTTGCTGGATTCATGTTTGATTGCGCGAGGACCTCAGGGAGTCTGGCACTTCCCCAAAACAAAACAAAACAGACCACGCAAATGTTTAACAAATCATTCGACTGTTCTGATTCACAAACAGAAGATTTGCTTTTGCCTCTCTTGAATACCGAGTAAAGGCGTTTTAAATTACAAATAGATGTCTCTCACATCAGCGGGCGCAGAGTAAATAGAATCTTTCTGACAACGTGAACATTTTCCTGAAGCGTGTTACATTTATCAGACTCCCATCTGCTCTGGTTTGCTGCTTGTCTTTATGGCAAGCCAATGTATCTTCAAAATAGATGGCTGCAAGTCAAATCTGTAGTATTTCAGACGTTCAGATGGGTTATTGTTCTCATTAATGTGTTGGGTTTATTATCACAATAGCTGAGATGTCAGAAATGTGGATTGTTCCCTATAATCCTTATAACCCTGAATCTTGAAATAATTAGGAAGTCCAGTTTTAAGCACTGAACTAAGTGTTGGCTGATGTTAAAGGGGGAATATGGAACACCAAAGCGACATCTAGTTGCAACAAAAGAAAAAGGTCTGCCGCCATCGGGATTCCGGGATCACTGCCGATTCGTAAAATGTTTATTTTTTTAAGTCCGTCTGTTGTAGGCTTCCCCTTAAAGCTTGGTTTATGCTTGACGCATTTACTTTCCACTTGGTGATGCGGCTCGCGGATGGAACGCGCTTCACAACTTGCAGCGTTTGTGGTTCATGCGGCTCGTCTCTGCGGTGAGCCAATATTCTCCCAAACTGTAGGGGGCAGCATGGAGCTCTACGGCATGCATCCAACACAAAAATTACTGTTGTTTACAACATGGCATTCCAGCATTTTTTAACAGCGTCCTCGTCTTTTCCGACAGTGCGAGCTATTTCTCTCCAAGAATTATTAACAACATGTTGATCACGGGGATCTCTGAGAGCTGAATCATACAAATGTCTGTATTTACGAACCTCTGCCATACGAGTTCTTACCGGTCCGCCATATTTTTCCGCATCCGACCATCCGCGTGGTTAGAAAATTTCCTAGGTGCGCGGTGCGGAAAGTTTGGGCCGTGCGGAGGGGCGGTGGAGGGGTGTGGTTGTTACAATGACGCAATTTTGCCGCACGGAGCCGTGCGAACCTCGCGGACGCGTCAAGCATAAACCAAGCTTAACTCACTCTGGTTTTAGATCTTCTATGGTCTCTGCGCTTCTGAGAAGGATACCGACATCTTCTGGGCTCAGAAGCCGCTGCTTGAGTTTTTCCACAGTGCCATTCTCAACGTTTACCATATTTGTTAACCCACAACGGTGCCCTCTACTGGCTGGTAGATGTAAACATAAACCCAGTGTTGTGCCTGTCAAAATCAATATTTGATTAATTTTATATTAAAATACAACTTTTAGAGGAAATACTGTGCCTTTATTTTAACTATAGATTTGTATTAAATTGTTCCATATTCAACTTTTAATATATAATTATGTTTTGTTTCATTAACACTAATAAAGAAATAAAATTGGCCCTCATCACCAAAGGGGAACCTCTTCCTGCCGAGAGTGAAGCTAACACGACAGTTCCCCCCTCAGCCACTAGGGGCTGGCTCTAGAAAGGAGCACGTTTTCATTAACGCCCAAGTTAAATAAATGTTTACAGCTTGATACAAACCACATCACATATAACACATTACATGAGATTACATATAATATACGCGTTGCTCATTTCAAGTACGCGTTAACACAGTCCCCTTCTCCCATAACAGTAAACATCCTGGAGTTTCTTTGTTTCTGGTCTATTTTAGATCTTTTTTCTTCATTAATTGTTAATATTTTTCTTTTTCTGTGTGCCACTGAATCGGTGTGTGTCAATAGAACACTACAATGGGACAATAAATAGCGAAATCAAGCAACCATGTTTTATAGCTAACTGCATTTCATAATTTCACGTTCAAATATTGGTTCAGAGGCACAACATCAACGACGTATTCAGGAAGCGTGACTTACTACGAGTGTCAATGTGTCAAAAATCTCTGTTCAACACTGATAAAGAAATGAAATGTGCCACTTTAGCATAAAGCTGGGTGAGCAGGCCTTACTGCATCGTAGCTTTTGACTTTGATATCATTCTAAATTTCCTCTTAAGGAAGGGAAACGAGGCAGAAACAGCTATGAATGGTGGTCCATCCTTGTTCACAGAGAGTCTGTTTGCTATAATCAAAGAAATTAATAGTCATTGTCCTGTTTTTGTTTTAGATAATGGTTGGAAAAGATTTTTCCTCACCAGAATTTAAGAACACACCTGAAGAAGTGAAAACAGGAACTGAATCAAACTTTGTTATAAAGGCTACAATTATTTATGATGATATTTAATTTCATTTAAATTTCCACTGTTACACATGTCTTTTACACCATCATGACATCTAAAATGTTATTGGAAATAAAAGTGTAGGTTGACTATGTGCTACAAGAGCGTGCCATACCTGTGTGTGGTCTGTTTGTGTGTGTCTAGCACCCATCATTCTACCGACGCAATAACACACACACAGTCACCTAATAATGTACAGTTTGACTGTTTACAGACACACACGCAGACATCTTCTCTAAAAAAAATAGCTTTTTTATCGCCACCTTCCCCTGGTAACAAGGCCACTGCTGCAGCAACGCTGCCACCTACACACACACACACACACCACCATCCTCCACTGTACTTATAGCTGCTGTCACAACACAACAACCACATTGTGGCTAGGAGAGACACAGCTGTACGCACCAGCTAAATCTCCCAGCATAAAGCTGTAAAACCGTAAACCCAGTGCCTCTTTCTCTCGTTTGTTCTAGAAAGTCATCGTTATTTAACATGGGCTGCAAAATAGTACCAGCAGAAACACAAAGAAGCTGCTGTGAGCACGAGAGTCTTTGTAAAATCTGATTTAATTAAACTCAGATACGAATAAACTGTTCCTTAATTCTTAATGATACAACACAATGATGTAGCCTGTAGAGATGGATATTTAATACAATTTAATTTAATTTAAATGTATTTTATTAAATTAAATTATTTAATTTAATTTAATAATAAATTATTTTATTTTATTTTATTTTACTTTGCTTTACTTTACATTTTATTCAATTTTATTTTATTTTATTTTTTATTTTATTTTCTTTTTTCTTTAATTATCTTAATTTTCACCTGTAAGATACTTTTTTTCTCGAATTTAATATTATTCTATAAATATAGAAAACCGCTGCTTTAAATGCATCACAACTCTAACATTTTACAGATCCCTCTCATTGAATAAAGGCTCCGTTTCATTTTCATCTGTACATGTAAATGTTTCAAAACCGGCTTCCTGAAATGCGTTAAGGAAGCTGGTCATCCCATTGGCCTTCAATGCCAGGGAAGATCAGTGGAGCACAGATGAGTGCCGTCGATGATGAATTGCACCCAGCTGGAGAAACAAGCACACCATGGATGTGTTGTCCACCCACAGAGCGAGGAGGAGGACAGCACACGGAGAGCCAGTTAAAGCTCCCCTGAAGTCCAGCCTGGTGGCCTTTAACAGCTCGTCCTGGGCGGTTTACTGATGCAGAACCCATCCTGCTGGGAAGGAAGCAGGCATGGAGCTGCTGTCAGCCACTGGGCAAGAAGTGATTTAAGTCTGACTTTTTCTTTCTGGATGTGGTTTTTTAGATGCTTGAAGCCACGATGATGATGATCTTATCCATTAGTCTGTTTCAGGACGGACCCACACTTTAGCTCTGGGTGGTATCCATGGGTTGTGCTGTTCATGACTTGTTGAAACATGGCTGGATCTCGACAAATGTGGAAATTTACCAGGAAAATTAATGTTTTCCTTCATAGTTAAACAAAGGATTCCCTGAAAGCATTGAGGGGACCCTCCTTGGTCATGGTACACCCCAGTTCCTGCCTCTGCAGGACTTTCAGACACCGTCTTGTTTTCAGAGGACCACGCCATGCTAGCACTGCTCTGATTGTGACACGGGTGTAGCCTCGGCTGTGGGCCAGCACGGCCAGTGCTGCTGGCTAGATACAATAATAAACCATTACAAGACAAACTAAAGACACCAGTGTACACTAATAATGGTGAGGTGGTATGGTTTGTTCTCCTGGATGTGAGAGTGAGTTGCAGCGTTCTGTCTTACCCAAACTGTCTCACTGCTTTAGGGCAGAAGCTGTTCCTCAGCCTGGTGGCTTTGGCGAGGATGAATTGTCTAAAAATGCGTTTTCTGGGTGGGTGGGGTCTTTTAAAACGCAGAATTTTTTGTTACAGAGGGATTATTTGTTTGTAAACAAAGCGGATGGGCGCACCACAGACATAAATATGCAGACGCCCCATTGAGCGCTGGAGAGGGTCATCATCGCCACACTGGATGGGTTCCTCACTCTCCAAACCCAAATGGAGTCAAAGCAGGGTGAGCAGCTATGTCCGTGTTTTGGACCACCACTCATCAGTCAATGGGACATGTCTTAATGAGCCGTATGCATTACAGACAGGTGAATGGACCAATGACGGGAGAAAATGGCCCAAACTTTAATGGCCAGACATCGGCACTCCAAGCCTCTTTTCCCCAGAGAACCTGAAATCCTAAAAAATCCTGGAGACCCGCAGCTATGTAACAGACAACCATATTAAGGACATGCTATAGCACAGTTATAACACTGAAAACTTTGTGGCTATGAAGACGGAGGTGCTGCCCAGTCAAAGGCAAGTGAAGATCGTAGGCAGGGTATCTACTATCATCTGCACAGCAGAGATTTTAACCATCTGCAGAGCAGTTGCCACGCCACACAGAGATGCAGGAGCACACGTCATTGACTATAGTAGATCTATGCATGCCTAGAAGTGGAAATAGAGCTCAGATATCATGTTTAACTGATTGTACAGTAGTATAGTACAGCTATACAGCTTTTCCATCCATCTATCCGCCTCTGGAACACCTGACCAGGGAGGTGTCCAAGAGGCATCCTAACCAGATGCTCAACTGGATCCCCTCAATATGGAGAATTTTCCAATGTTTTATTTTTGATTTAAACTTTTGTGCTTCTGTGTTCAGGAACAAAAAACAGGAGAGATTTTCATCCACATCTGTTGTCCTGCATCATTGGCACGGATGTTGCGTCATCCATAAATAAAGTTAACCTGGTAAAACGCTTAAGAATGTGAATCTGAAATGTTAAATAAATAATGGATTCATTTCACAACAGATGCACTATTCTTCCAAAGCTGTCTGCTGATAGCAAAGCCTGAGTCACACGTTAAATGTATTTGTGATCCACTTCCTGGTTGTCCTATCGATCTGTTTAGCACTAACCTGCTCGTTGCACTTCCCATCTTCTGCCGTGTTGGTCCCACTCTTGAACCTGGCACGTTTTCCTTCTGAGCCTTGAGGAAAGTCACTTTAACCTTCCTTAAATAAGTTGCCGGGGTGTGATTTAAGGCTGCTGTAGCTCTCCCGACAGCCTGCTTGTTACAGTTGTCAGCCAGCTGAGGAAGTTTGACACCTGTAATCTGGGCCGCTTCACTTTTCAGCCAATTTCAGTTGGCAGGGTTCATACTGCCCAGCCAAGCAAAAAGGGAAAAAGTGACAACGGCCTCAACCACAGAGATGTGTGAAAAGTGGGATCATCAACTTACTGCACACCCTGAAGAAGATTTACCTCCTTGTGAGAAGCTCCTCCATCAGGGTCAAGGCAGCGTTTCTTGGATGAGTTATTTTTTAAATTGTTGGTTTTTACTTTTGCGATGTCGTTCATGCAAAGACAGACAGCTCAAAGTAAATTGACTTGTCTCAGGCGGACAAATAGCTTCTCTCTATTTCAAACGCTGAGTTTCATCTCCTGAAACAGATATCTCCATTTTTATGTAGCGGGAAGGGAGAAAAGCCTGACTCGTGTCTGGGTTTCTGCTGTTTGACCTCCCATTGATCCTGTACAGAACTCTATGGAACATGCTAGTTTGTCTAAATCGTCCTCTGCATAGGAAGGGCACAGTGGGCCACCAGCCGAGGAGAACTTTCCCTAATAAGAGGATAATCATGTCTGCTCAATCCTTCATGGAAATGTTAATGCTCAATTAGTGGTGCAAAAAGTGGTTATAGCTATAATATAGTCTATTTATTCACAATAAAATAACATATTTTGCTAGCTACCACTAACTTATCACTGTTTGCTTACGGTTTATCGTCTATTTCTTCACAGGAAAAGATATTTAGCTACTATCTCAAATTTTAGTCTATTTATATGGTTGCTAAGGACCTCCCAGGTCACGGGGCAGCCATGGCCAAATGGGTAGAGCACGCATCCACTGTCTATAGATCAGTGGTTCGAGTCCAAGCCTATAGGGGCCGAGATGGTAAACCCCACCTAGCTACCCCCAAAAAATTAAATGGAAAAAAAATACTTTAATGTAGGGTTAACATGCTAACTCCATGCAGAAATGCCAAAGCTAGACCCACCATGATGCCACATTGTAGTGCGGAAAAGAATGGAGCAGAGATGCTCGTAAATCTATTGTTTTTTTCCTCTAGATTAATTTGCGTCCTATGAAGACTTTATATTTTTGTTTATTACATGATGTGATGATCTCCTTCTTCTTCCTTTTGGTTTATTGGCGAATGGCAAAAACAAACAGTTACCCTTTGAAGTCTCAAGGGATTTTGTATTCACTGAGTCCGAAGTGGATTTACGCACCTTTCTGCTGCCGTCCCGCTGACACCTCCGGTGTGGATTGGAGATAAAACTTTAGTTCGACTGAGGTGACGTGATGTTTGCCTAAATGGCCGTTTATCAGTTATGTAGAACGTCACATTCTGTAAATTCAGTTACGACATCTTAAATAAAGTCGCGTTTTCCTCCTGCCTCTGTACATGTGGAAGAGTTAGCTAAAAGGATGCTAATGCTAGCTCACTTCTTTGTTAGGATGACTCATTGGTTGTCTAAGTCCACCTTAATTTTCCAGCATTTATGGTCAATCATGCACCAAATAACCCTACTGAACGGTTCTTCTCCTAAACCACAACCGACTTGGAAGTCTTTTTAGCTAGCACCTTTGTTGTTGACGTTTCCTGAGCTCACAGTAAGCTAACACCCGTATCTCTGACTGCTTTTTGGCAGATGGAATAATTTTATTAAACCTTCAATGTCACAGGAGTAAATGGTATACTTATCATGCCAATTCAGTCCCTGAACATGTTGATGTACAACCATAAACACATCTGTTGATTGAGAACGCCATTTTCTTGTTCTCAAGATCTAGAATGTTCTGTGTTCCATTAAATTCTGATAAAAAAACAGTCACAGGTCCTGAGTGTTCACCAAGCCCCCATAATTCGGTTCTGAAATTGAGTCCAATGCGGAAATGAAATAAATTGCAGTTCCACCCTCATCCACTAGGGGCTGGTGTCAGAAGCGAGCAAATCCTCATTGACTCCCATGTTAAAAATACCAATTTCACAGCAGAAATAAACATGTTTACAGCCTGGTACCAGAACATGTTTTTGGTTTAAATGATCTAGTTTACACTCATGACAACTCTGAGGGGGGTGAATTTTTTTCTCGCTCTTCTGTTTAAGTGTATTAAAAGCCTAAAATTCTGTATAATTAATGAGCATCAGACCCACGTGACCACAGAGCTAGCTCCGTGGAAAGGCCTCAGTGGAGCCTTGGTGTGGTCTGGAAACTGTCTGGTCATTTTCAGTCTCTCAACTTAGACCATTAGTTGTAGTGTTTGTGTATTCTTTTTTGGATATTATTTGTGCAATTGTTGGACAAAATGACTTGCTGTGGCATTAATTGCACTAATAGAGCGTCCAAGGAGTCTCCACTTCATTTTTTTTGGTAAGTAAAATAATATTTATGTATTTTAGGTCACTGCCGAGCTGAGCTTAGATTTTAACATGTACTGTTTAACCACAAAATTTAAATGTAATAGGGTAAAACCCAGTGCATTTAACATAATGCTGCACTTTAGGAAATGGGTTGAAATATAACATGTTGGTGGAGCTGGGTTCCCACTATCGGCTTGTGGAGCTCTCGGGAGACCGATGTTTTCCACCCGTTTCTCCCCTCCCCGCAGCTCGATGCATCTCTTGTCTGATCGTGGCTTCTGTGTGCTGCGCAGGCTGCCGGCTTGTGGACGTCTCGAAGACGTCTGTGTTCCACCCGGTTTTACCCAGCGGTCAGCCCGGCGTATCTCTGACTGATCGCGGCTTCTGTCTGCTGACGGCTGGTTCTCCCCAGCGGCAGCTCTGCGCATCCCAGATCGCAGCGGTGCTTGTCTGCTGTGCGGCTGCCGGCTTGTGGAGCTCTCGGGAGACCGATGTTTTCCACCCGGTTTTACCCAGCGGTCAGCCCGGCGTATCTCTGACTCAGAAGCTCTGGTGTTGTGCACAGTTAACTCCGGTTGTAGCTAGGTTGCTACCTCCATTAGCTTAGCTCCCACCTCCGCATTAGCTTTGGGTTAGCCAGGGTTAGCTTCAGGTTAGCTTGTAGCTAGTTCGACCGGGTGTCGTCAGTTGATCCCAGCCTTACAGCCCCACCCTCAGCTCCACCTCTCTTCCCTGTTGTGGAATTGTCTGGGCTTGACGGAACCTGTGACACGGTCAAAATGGCGGTGGTGGCCACCTCCCATTTCTCCTCAAAAACGTGTTATTGGAGCCTATGGAAACCCATTGTCCAATATTTATATGTCGATGGTGTACACCGATAGGGTGAAGCCAGTTCTTTTGTGTCCGGCACTCAGAGGGATGAGCAGAACTTCTCGTTAATTACGCATTTTACCAGAAGTATCCTCGAGTCAAGGAACTACTTTGTTTCAGAGCCTCGGTTTCTCCGCAAGCATCCAGCAATCTATTGACCTCATTTATCAGTGTGTGTTTGTGCATAAACATGTGTTTTTCTCCTCCATAGTAGCTCTGTGCGATTCATTATGCATTCGGCATTAATAAGCTTTGTAATGAAAGGGGACGGTTTTCTGTTGCCGTGGTAATGAAGCAATGGAGCGTTGCCAGGCACAACGGAGGAGATGAAACTATTATTACATCGTGTGTAAAACACAAACAGTGGCATTTTGGGACTCTGACAGACAGAGATTAATGGAAGAACAAGAATAAAAATAAGAGTTCATGTGAGAGATAAGAGCAACTCGGGACAGCGTTGTACTGTACATCAAAACAGACGTCTGGGTGCTTGACAGGGACGAAGAAAGAGACAGATGGATGGTCTTGTCTCTGCTGCCAGAGGTTTATACACGGAGGAAAGAGGGATTTTCTGTTCTGCAGGGTGGGGGTGATCGATCTGGCTAAGCTGCGTCCCCTAAAGAGACAGACGTTCAGATAGATGGACAGAAGCAGCAGCAGAGGAGCTGCTCTGACAGACAGACGGATGGAGTGAGAAGAATGCAAATCGGCGACAAACTGATGAATTGAGTGACAAAACGGGAAGAGTTGGGAGGGATGGGTTAATACACAGGTAGATGGTGAAATAGCTCGGACGATGAGAGGTTGAGATGGTTCCTGTGAGCACGACTTTCAGGTGAACTTGAAGCTGAGTGGTTAAAAAAACACAGCGGAGAGGGGAGAGTCGCCCAAAGCCAGGAACGAGTTACAGAGTCTCTACTCAACCGTGTGATGCTGTATGGAGCCGTCAGTCCTCAGAAAGCTAAAAACACAAGGTCACACTTTTATAGTTCAGAGGAGATTCTTGGTGTGAGCTCTCTAAACAAAAGGACGAACGCTCTCAGAAAAATACTTTCAGAGTTTTCCTCCATCTCCTTACTTTTAAAACTATCAAAGTTAATCCCAAAATCTGATTTTCTTCTGATTGGATCGACACAAAAGCTGCAGATGTCCCTTGAAGTCACGATCAGCAGCAGCTGTTGTCGCGTGCCCGTCCCATTTACCGGTTCCTTTAAAACCCAGTTCCGTTAGAACTTATGAGACGGTGCATCCATCAGGGTTCGGGGGTGTATCGACGAGTATAATCGTACCAGATCCGGGTTTGGACTATCTAATTAGAATCTTGCCTTTTATTTTAAAGGTGAAATGACTTGCACGAATAGCCAGCCCCAGAGTGCTACACTTCTTTTAAACTCGTTACCTTTTGGTTAAGATACTAGAGAGAAGTCTGGAGGCAAGCCAAGCCTCTCAGCAATTGTTTGGGCTACCCGGAATTAATTGCGCCCCTAACAGCTTATGTGGGAGGTTGGTAACTATAAAATGATTTATGCTAGTTGATCAGGCTAACATAAGTTTATCAATTTATTTATTAATCCAACCTTCCAGCTGATTAGAGACTTTTTCAACCTGCAATCAGAGCCAAAATAACCTCGAATATTTTGCTTTTATCACCCTTAAGACAACTCGTTACTCGCAAGGGGAGAGAAGTTAAAACTTCCCTTATCTTAAGGTTTCTTTATATTATTCTGTTATAAACTGTAAAGTAAGTCCTGATAATTCAGAGACCGATCTTCGACATGCTTACCTCTGTGCAATTATGGCCAGGGCTCCAAACGTGAAGCTTTAGAGAAAACCTGAAAGAATCAGGATTATGTTTCTTTTTCAAAAAAGGTTTATTACAAAATCAAAATACAAAAATGGGTAAAGTAAAAAACAACTACTATCCCCCACGGAGGAATTAGTTCAAAATGATTAAATAAGAGTCAGTTTACACCAGCTCTCGTCTTCTCAGAATCTCCCCAAGAACGAAGCCTGAAGCCCTCTCTCGAAGAAGCCCCTCGATCTGAGCTGCATCCTTTTATATCATTTCTGAGACTGCTCTAAACAATGCAAGAGTCACAAGTCATTCTCTCCTGACAGTTTAGGTCAAGGGGTCATCTACCAGATACACTTTTTTAGCTCTACATAAGACATTTAGTATCATTTCACTACATGCAGTATTCACATGAGGGCACAAAAGTTACATTCTGCACTCCTGGAATGAGAGCACAGGTCATAAATCTTCATATTGGTAGCTAATTGTAGATCTTCTTTCAGCATTCCTGAGAGCTCCTGGGTCCAGCTGGACCTCTCCTCACTCCATGCCATTCCTTCTTTTCCCGCCAGAGGTGGAGTTAGGGGCGGGCCCAGGGGTGTGTCCATGGGTGGATCTAGAGAAGACAGCTTGTCTTTTGACCCTTTGCCTAGTTCTGTCCTCACCAGCAAGTCCTGAACTCCTGTCCTCTTGACCCTTGTGTGACCCTTGTCCCTGACCACTGTTTCTAAGCCTTGACTGGTTGCTCGGGCTTGCAACATCCCCCATGAGGACGAACTGAGGCAAAGGACCATAAAAAGATAGAGCAGCTATGCAAGCCTTCATAAATCTAGCATCCATCTCACTCAGGAACGGCTGAACACTCAGACACCTAACTGTGGCCTCCACATCAACCCTCATTCTCATCATAATGCCATCATCAGCTACGGGTAAGCACAAGGTCCCTTTGGGGGTTGTTACATAACCTTTAAACTGCTTTCTCCCATCTGTGGGATCTTCACCCAGAAAGAATAAAGATAAATCCATCACCGGAGCCTTTCCACGCGGAAGCGATCCCATCATTTGAGGTGGGAAGCTGGCGCTGAAAACCAAAACATGATTTTTCGTATCCAACAAAGGTGCGGTTCCAAAAGAGTTACAGACTTCTGGGCCGAACCATCCAGTCTTTACAGACAAAATATTCATAAACTGAAAGCAATCTATAATCTTGCCTTGACAAACAAAGTAACACCCCTTCTGGGATTTAATCCTCCATCTCATTTCTCTCCCAGGTGCAATTCGGACAGGGGAAGGAATGCCTGCTGGCTCACTACTTAGACAGACCATAGGGATTTCACGTATCACATCAGGACACGGGACGCATGTCGAAGCTGCCGTCATTACTGATACAACCTCTTCAGCCACGTCAGATGAGGGCGCCGTTGTCAGCTCCTCGTCGTGGGCCTGCTCAAGCAGGGCATCTACTCCCGGGGAGGACAACATTAGTATGTCGTCTTCCTGATCAGTCTCCCGCTTGAATCCCTTTTCCATTTGGTCTGGATGTACTGAATAAACCTGCAAGACACGCAGCGTTTATTCATCGTAGCATGTTCACACTGGAGCCCGATTGTCTTAGTCTGAGGCAATCCATCCCTCCCGCGATTCACGGTGCACAAATAGTATGCGCCATTCAGAGAGAAAACAGTTGATGGACCTGCGGAGGGGATTAATCCCTCTATGATATTCTGCCGAATCGAGTCCATCTGGAAGGAACATAAAATATGTTCCACATGAGATATATAACTCATTCCATGAAGCAATAAGTAACTGCATTACTGCATAAACACTTCTTAATTATAGGAGAAAATAGATCATCAGAAGCTGCAGGAAGAACCACACTACAATTCCTATCTGCAGGCATAGTTTTACAACAATAATCCTCACAACAAGTGTACACCAGTTATGAAATGTCTACAACATCCTAAAGACAAACTGGATAAAATAGTTACAAAATCCTGACATACCTCCAGATTCAGAGCGTCAATCAGCTCAGATTCAGGGTGAGTTTGATGAGCCATTGGTTCACTTCAAGTTACAGACTGACAGTTAAGGAGCAAGTGACACGCGGTGCAGAGAGGCCTGCACTTAAACAGGAGCAACAAGAAGGGGGGCTAATACTCCCTCTACCTTGACACCTCTCTTCCCATCTTATCTGGATCTACCAGGTCCTTTCTCCTTTCTCCTAACAGCTTTCTTCCTGTCAACTGCCATTTGTTGTTTTTACAGGCCAAAATCATACCGATTATTAAAATAATCCCCCCACACATCAATCCTAGAGCGCAGAGGGGCCAGAACAGAGCGTCCCAGACAGGCCTAATGATGTGCTCTCTCACTCCTTTTACCAACATGCCCATTGAATCAGAAGTTCCTTGAATTACATTGTTAGAAACCTGCACTACACTGTCACTCATAATTTCATTCACACCACGTACTATCAGACTCACATGACGTAATGTGCCATTTATGCCATATGCAAAATAATCAAACCAGTCGGCTTTTTGCTGATCTAACGATCTTCGAAATGGTGAGCAAAAACCACTTCTCAGATCCCAATTTGGGAAATTTCTGAAGTTAGGAAACTCTTTGGGTGCATCAGGGTCAATTGTGAATCTTTCAGGTTGAGGATTTTTCCCTATTCTCGGTTCATTAAAACACACATGATGGTCTATGCCTAACCCGTTAAGGTAATTGAAATTGACCAGACTAAACGCTCCCCACTTCGTCGTTCCTGGCGCTGTAAATCCAGGTGGCACTAAGTCTCCAACTTTATCATTCATAATCATTATACGATCTAAAAGACCATTTCCTGTTTTTGTATCATTTACTTCCCAAGTATTTGTTTTATCAATAGAAAACCAATTTGTTTTAACTCGAAGTTGACCATGTTCCATCACAAGAGTTTTAGTTCCCACTAATTTTCTTTCAAAGGTTTCTGCTTCAATCCTTGTGTCCTGGGGGTAATAATCATATTTTTGCTTATTATATCCCTCTCCATACCAGTATGTCATAGGATATGTCTCGTACATTCCTTTTCTATAATATCTATAATCTTCTGGAATATCTCTTTGCATATAACCACGTAAGACTTTATAGCATAATTCTCCAGTTCCTAAAGTAGCTATGTTTAGATAAGGAGGCCTAGGTTTAAAAAACTCTCGATCTCCCAATGTGTCTGGACGCAGACCTCCAACTGTTAATCCATATAGTTGTGAATACCAAAAAATACACATCCTTCTAGTTAACCCTTTAGTATTATTACAGACTTCCACCTGACATCCTTCAAGCATTAAGGTGTAATTTCTAGCCCATGTGGGACTGTGATAAAAATCTTTCTTATGGGTTGGTCTAATCATTTCATTTACTGCTTCGAAGATGGAGTCTGCCTCAATTATACTATCAGGAGTAGCTGTACCTTTTTGATAATATGCTCCTGCGATCCTTATTCTAAGTGGCTCGCCTCCTTGCCATACAGCGCTATTATTCGCTTTCCTGGTTAAACAGAGTCTAGTTTCTTCATTCCATGCATGAAATCCTGTATCTAAGTTAGTGGGATCAGATTGATCCTTTTTCATCCATTGCACTACTTTTGGGTGTTTAAAATTAGGAACCTCATAAACCCATTCTGTATAAAGAGTGTGTCGCATTGGATGCAGTTCCCATCCTTGAGGCTGAAGGCCTACCTCATTATGGAGGCAGAAAAATGTCCAGTTAAAATATGTACTATTAGTGGGAAGTATATAATTCTGATATCCTGTGTAGTTTGCATATTCACTATGACCTTTACGTAAGAGTCGAGCTAAGTCTGAAGTAGATCTCTTACCCCGCATACCGGGCTCTAGAAAGAGAGGAACGGTCTCTTCACCTTCCTCTGCCTCAGCCAGGGGATCAGACATTGCAGGGGGTACTTTTGATAACCATTTAATCACATTATCTTTTACTTTCTGCCACATGTGACTCTCTCCTATCATGGACAAGGAATCATATTTTAGTGTTGTGTTAGGAGGGGGGGTCGGGCAAACATCTCTTCGTTCCCTCCCTCTTGATAATCTTTGATACCAATGCGTAATATTTCCTGTTTGCCAGGAACTTAAACTACTGTCTTTGGTCTGAAAACACCCAAATTCGATTCTACGAGGCCACCATCTTTCTATCTTTATCACTTTGAAAGTGGTGAAGTTGTGTCCCCATTCTAAATTATTTCTAAGGCAATATTTGTAAACCCACAACTCTACTTCACCTGAAGTTTGATTTAAGATTTTCTTTTTCCTTAATATTATCTGACAAGATCGATCAAGCTCTGTGGATCCTGTCTGATCCATCAAGACTGCCATATACTCCGCCCATGGGCCGGTCTCACCACACTCCGTGTCATTCTTCTCCTCCTGCTCTGCTGCAGAAAATGATGTCACGGGGGGTGTGGCCATGATCCGGTCAAATCCATTTTCTCCACAGGGCAAGCGCAGGCAGCCAGTTTTGTTCCCTGTTACACTACAAATCTTGAATCCAATCTGTGTTGCTATCATGCAGGTGGTTATATTCTCATTAAAATCTTCTTTGGGCCATAACAGCTTAATTTTGGATACATTCCAATTCCCTATTAATTGTTGTGGTCCTCCGTGAGTTATGTTATATGTCACCGAGGACACATGATACGTTCGGAGATATACATGTACCCCATATGCAATCGCTATACTTAATCCTATGAGGCTAAATTCGAAAAGGATAAAAAAGGCCCATTTAATCCATTTTATTATCCAATCCTTTCCTTTCGGAATATTTACATTTCTCTTTTTAACTTTGGGGTCAACTCCCGCCGGAGTTGCATACCTGACCACTTTTCGTTTTCTGCTGCTTTCCCTCTTATGCTTCTGCGTAGATAACATCTGTAAGACAGAAGCATAAAAATCAGCAGAAATGAAAGCGCCCTGCTCTAGTTAGGTAGAGTCAGATTGGGGACCAGCCTTCTACGAGACATTCTAGTGTGAGCAGTCCCATAAATCTTAGGCCAATATGCAT
The DNA here is from genome assembly GCF_043380555.1 of Nothobranchius furzeri. Taxonomy (NCBI): domain Eukaryota; kingdom Metazoa; phylum Chordata; class Actinopteri; order Cyprinodontiformes; family Nothobranchiidae; genus Nothobranchius; species Nothobranchius furzeri. Next base: position 60,073,260 of record NC_091754.1, read on the forward strand.
CTCCTCTCCGGGTGGTCACTATGTTAACAGCCGAGCTGCAAACGCGACCCGACAGGTCTATTACCTCTATCAAAGTTAACTGATAAGGCATGAACTTACGCTCCGCCCCTGGTCCAAGACTCTTCAGCTCAACCAGGTATGATGTAACACGCTTACGCATCCCTGGGGGCTCCTGAACAGACAATCCTGTATGCCAGTCCAGAGTCCCTGACAGATAAGTTCCCCGTCTGTCGTCTTTATACTCTTGAGTTACCCCAATCTGTGTACCTGTTTCCCATGCATCAGCCAGCGTACCAAATTGTTGTCCTAATATCAAGCTCTTAATAGACTCAAATTTGGACCGAGCCTGAAGCTCTTCCAGTCCTTTTTCTCTGGTCTTGAGCTTGAACACAAATGGATAAGCTTCCACCCATAAATCTCTAACCGGCTTCACCAGGCTAGGATTCCTGAGCAGCTCTCCTACAAAAAACATACTTGGCTGGCTTGTCGGTAAGCAGGTAGTCAAAACACCATTCTTCGTGAAACAGCACCCATCTTTGATTTCACCTCTGTGGGTGCATTCACAGACCTGCCAGGAGATGATGCCTGGATTATTCCTCAAGCAGGTTCCGCAAAAACATATTTTAATGGGAGCAGACAGCTCCACCGCACCTGTATGCAAGTCTGTTCCTCTCTCCAGGTGAGTGGGCTTCTGCTCCCGGAGCCCCGACCATTTAATTAGGGTGCACAGAGATTTGCATATCACGCATGTTCCCGGCTTCAAGCCTCCCCATTGCGCGTAACGATACGCATTTGCAGATTCTATGAAGCCCGGAAACATAGCCACTTTACAATCTCTAACAGAATTCCCCTTCGTTAGCAAAATTAGGCCCGTAGCACCTGAGATCTTACAAGTCATTTCTTCACTAGATTTTGGCCCAGCCATGACCTTTAATCAAGTAATTAATTAAAAAAAAACTATTTATTTATTTATTTATTTTTTCAATTAATTACTTTTATTTTTCAGAGTTATTTTATAACTTGATGAGGGTGAACGCGCAAACCAGTGTCAGTTAAAACCACGTTCCCAGTTACGTCTTTTATTATAAAGGGACCACTTACGTTATGCTTAATGCAATCTCCTTTTTCTGCTCTCTGGGGTTGCTGCTCTACATTTTCTCTGTTCTCACCTTGCTCATGGGCTGTAACTGGGGATAACCAACTCACTTTTTCAGGTGTTTTGCCTCCAGGGATCCGAGTGCTGCATTTTTGATGGGATTCGCATTCTGACCTGAGCGTCCCTTTGGGTGTGCCACGCACCACCAGTTGGGAACCCTGTTCTTCCTCCGATTCAGCCTCGCTCTCGCTGCTTCTGTCTCTGGCCTCAAACCAATGTTTGACTTTCTTCTCTACTCGCGGCAAGGCTGACTTATCCACTAAAATTACAACCGGGATGTCTCCTAGCCTGCTAGAGGCTTCGGAATAAATCACCAAACCTGCGCCATATGCTTCAGTTATCCGACACACCTGGGGTTTGTACATGTAGAAACGGGTTCCACTGCGCCGGCCGAACCGCGTCAGGCGGGTTCGGTGGGGGTGGAGGAAATCCGCTCTCGGAACCGGGGCTCACAGGGAATTCCCCGCGGAGCGCTGGATACAAAGGGGGCGCGGTCGGAACCGATTGGGCTTCATCCCAGGAGTCCGACATTTCAACTGCAGCTCGTCTCCGGTACATTTCCGCTTGGAGCTCCGTGATCCCCAGTCGGTTACATAACGCCTGTCTCATTTGAATTGCCTCATTTTTGCTTCTAGATAAGAAGTAAATTGTTCTACTATTAGCCCGTTGAACCACGAACTCCGCCATAGCAGAGTACATCGCTCCCTGATCACATCGGTACTGCCCGACTCCAAATGGAGTGAGAACTAAAGGTTCCGGTCCAGTTGGTATTTGCTCAAGTAATCCCAGAAGGATCTCATACTGCTCGCCCGTGGGGAGTTTCGCTGGATTTTCCCAACAACACCACGCTATCTGATTAAAAACAGGATCATTTTGTTGTTCTGCTAGAATCACCAAATCACCCACTAACGGAAATACATGATTATTCTTTACTTGAGTTTCAGCATTCGGACAGCGCTCCGCTGCGGCTTGAGCCGTTCCGGCCTTGTTATGAAAACTCCGGTTACAGGATACTGCCAAAACGCTTTGTGGTTCACCTTGAAATGTCGCTATTTCTCCGGTGACAAATCTCACATTAAGGAGAACATTTTCCGGTTTTACCGTTAAAGATCTATCTGCCATGGCTGGTTGAAAGTTTCTCTTTTTTATTATTTGTTTTATTTTTATTCGTTTTCACGTCTTATTCTTTATTTTTACTCTTTATTCCTTTTTATTTTTTGCCTAGCTTTTATCCTTGGCTTTTCTTACGTCGGAAAGCCGTGATTTCTTTATACCTCTTTGAGTTAATCGTCCGTTCTCCCAAATTTCTTTCCTTTTCGAGAAATTGGTGCGGTTTTCGCTCCAAGGTTATAAGCTTATCAGGTCCATTGTGCGTAAGCTTTTATCAGCCTAAAAGACATAGTTCTACGTCGAATAGTCCGGTATCTAATATTTAAACCTTCGCCGATTAGCCCCACGTTGGGCGCCATGTCGCGTGCCCGTCCCATTTACCGGTTCCTTTAAAACCCAGTTCCGTTAGAACTTATGAGACGGTGCATCCATCAGGGTTCGGGGGTGTATCGACGAGTATAATCGTACCAGATCCGGGTTTGGACTATCTAATTAGAATC